>NC_041338.1:5940759-6240759 GCF_004354835.1 Perca flavescens | reverse complement strand
TTGGGGGGAATCACTTATTTTGTCTTTTTCATCCCGCAATTGTTGCAAGTTCCCGCAATTTCATTGCATAAAATTGGATAAATATCCTGCATATTCCATCAAAGATTTTAAGAAAACGTGCCACATAATCAAGGATTTTTGCCCGCAAAAATCACAAAAAAACTTTGCATTTTTCTGGAAGGACTGACTCTTGCTACTCTCACTGGAAAGTACATTTTAGAACACACACACACAGCTAGAAAAGACACAGGCCATACGTTCTCAGTACCACATATGTTTTAACCCACGGCCATTGGACACAGCCATGAAGTTGTCGCAACACACACACACACACACACACACACACACACACACACACACACACACACACACTACTAACTCCACAAAATCTCTTTTCAGCCAATCACAGTGATTTATGGCAGCCACACCATGCAGTATTCTCTTTTCTACACTCTCTCTGTTACACCAGTTTCCCATCAGTTTACCTCCCGTTCACCAATCTTTCTTTCTAAATCACCATCCCCAAATCCCACTTTCTCTCTTACATCTCTCTCTCTCTCTCTCTCTCCCTTCCCTCTATCCATCTACCTCCTGTCCCCCCCCCTTCCCCACCCGCCTCTCTGTTCTCCCAGTTGGTTATTAATGGTTTTAATTTACAGAGAGGAAGGACCTTGGTACCCACAGAGGCATCCCCTCTGCCCCCAGTGTGTATTTGTGTCTGTGCGAGAGAGGAAAAGAGAGAGACCCCTTGCTCGTCCCTGTGTAACCAAGCAGTAATAACGCTTTGTCTTCTTTAACTGTGCTGCTCCTTCAAGGTACCCCACATGTCTCCTCCTCCATCTTCTCCTCCACCTCTTTCTCTTTCGCCATTGCTCTTAACTATCTCTTTTTCTCTCCCTGACCTGTCTTCCCCCCCCTCTCATTTTCTTCCTTCTCAGAAACATGCAATGTCTCCATATTAGCTTCATGCACCAGGTTTTTGTGACCACCTGCTCTGTGCTTTCCCTGTGGGCTGCTTATTTGACATGGTTGCTTGTTATCATTTGTAGTACCACCTTTGTTGCTGGGCAACCATTGATGTGGTGTTCTTTTGCAACACACGTCCCAGAGATCATTTGTCAAATGGAGTTCAGTGTTACTGTGTCTTCTGAAGTTCTTCCTGTGGTTCAGAGGACTTTTCTGGGAAACAGATGCTCGATGTTCAGAACAGCCAGAGGTGGAAAGAGTACTAGAATGTTGTACTCAAGTAAAAGTAGTTACTTTAAAGACATTTTACTCAAGAACTTGTGTAAAAATGTACTTAAATAAAAAGTAAAGAGTAGGTTTAAACTTATTGCATTGCATTTTTAAGAGGGAATGAATACACGTACACAAGAGTGGAACAATATCAGCAATATGGCCCCTTATTTGAACTGTGCCGAGGTACAGCAATGCTAACCATAACCCATAAGGAAGGTATCCCTAAGGGGAGACACTTCAGGTGAATAGGGGAATAATTAATTAATAGATCACCGTGAAACCTCCCCAGTTGATTACTTTCATTAAGACATATTCTCAACACATTCTCACTCCCATTGCATTAAATAGTGACGTATTTAGCGTTTAGACGCGCTTGGCCGGGACACTTGGCGTCACTATTTAATGCTCTCGGGACTCGCGCCTAGCCCTTTGGCGTCATATTTAGACGCGCTTGGTCTGGACTGTTGGCGTCACAATTCAACGTTTTCGGAACTTGCGTCTAGCCCTTTGGCATCATATGTAGATGCTCTGGGTCGGGACATTTGGCGTCACTATTTAATGCTCTCGGGACTCGCGCCTAGCCCTTTGGCATCATATTTAGACGCGCTTGGTCTGGACTCTTGGCCTCACTTTTGATGCGCTGGGTTGGGACGTACGTTTAATTAACAGTTAGATTTAGGAAAAGATCGTAGGTGGGGTTACAAAATATACGTTTCTGTGACACGCGGGCAGTGTTGGGCAAGTTACTTCCAAAATGTAATACATTATAGATTACTAGTTACTGTCATTTGAGAGTAATTAGCTATATTACAATGCTGTCTCTGAATTCTAATGCTTTACACTACTTTTGCGTTACTTTTGAGTTACTTTCACCAAAATAACAACAGAAGTTTGACTTGGAAGGTAGCTTGTGAATTTCACCACCAGATCAATACAGTCTCCTCTTAATCCACTTTAATACATCATATATTATTCATAATATTTTGTATAGTTAATAAGAATATGCAAAGTAACTAAAGCTATAAAAATAGTAAAGTAAATAGTAAGTAAAACGTACAATAGGCAAGTAGGAGAAAATTAAAATACTCAATTAAAAGTACCTTACAGTTGTACTGAAGTACGGCATAGTTACTTTCCATGGCTGATACAGTAAAATGCAATGATATTTACATGTACCAAGCCTAAACATTAATTCCCGACATGTTTCTATCTGTCAGCAGCTTGGACACACTGCTGTCGGCGCTGACATGCCGTCACCTGTTGGGACACAGATGTTGTCCGTACCGTCTCTGGTTCTGGCTCTGACCACGGGGAACAGAGACGGGACAGCTCGCTTCAACGCAGCGTAATAACTCCTGAAAATAATATCCATCTCGCAAATTTATCCGTCTCTGCGGTCATCTCAACCATCGAATACAGCAACAGGAAATAATACACACAGCTTTTTGTTGTTGGTGAATTCTTAAAACCACTAAATGTTGCGTTAAAATACGTTGTAACTTGCGTTACTGAGATTGTAACGGGTATAATATTACCGAAATTGAATTAGCTATACGTTATATTACTGCGTTACACCAAAAAGGAATACATTACTGTAATTGCGTTACTTTTGTAATGCGTTACTCCCAACACTGCATGCAGGACAAGAACTGGACAAGAACCACGGTCTTTTGGGTGAAAGTCCTGTGTTTTTGGACCCATCCACCACCCCAACCAACCTCATTACGCGGATGTTCAGTCTTTCATACAATTCGTTACTGTTGACGTTCTTAATACTACGTCATCTTGCAGTGCCGCGGTCGAGCTGCTACTATACCCGGTGCGTTCTATGCAGATGCTAAAGGGGGATTTTTGCGTCGGTATCTGACGCTGAGAGCCATTGACCAAGCGTCAGTACTCTACGAGTTGGGAGTGAGACCCACAACCGTGTATCTAGTTTTTTTAGTTAGAGCGGGAAAACCCACAAAAAGAATATGCAGGCTGCATTTGAGACGACAGATGATCTCTAATGGCTGATAACAAGTCCTGCAAACCAGACCAGGATGTAGGTTGTTTATTCCTACCCTCTTATACGACTCATAGGAGCGTTTCATAAATACGACCCACAGGAGCATTTTCCGTCCTCATATCTAAACGTCACGGCTGCGGTTTTAAATACGTTGTTAACGTGGTGAAACGGTTGCAGTTAACATACAGTTATGTTTAGGCATAAAACTACTTAGTTAAGTTTGGAATGGGATTGTAGTTTGGGTTAAAATCAACACATTTGTTGTTGACGCACAATGTGACATAGTTCCATTTGTTCCGTTTATTCCGTAAAGTTGAGAAGAAAACTCGCTGTTTACTTTCATTTTAAAATGGGACATAAATTCCTTTTTGACCCATCCACCTATCCAAGCTTTCTCCTTATTCTTCTTGCTATTATACTTCATCACCATACTAACTACTATGGCCTATAAAGGGCGCCACCACTATGAACGTAAATATGAGTCATAATTGCTGCTTGATCAAACAACTTTTGATGGTGTTTTTTTCAGGGCAGAACAGTCTTGCTGATAATCATTCAGCAGCAGGTGGCAGAGATGCTGTGATGAACTTTATTTTATCTTTTCACAGCTTTAAAGTGTTGGTAGAGACTCTACAGTGTGGCAAGAAGGCAACAAGTGATAACACCTGTGTGGGTGGACAAGGGCTGTGTAGAGACTTGAAAGCCTTCATCCTGAAGGCATCGCTGTATCTCGGTACACTTTCTTTTTCAGACAGACTAGTCTAAAACAAGAAGACTAAGATATCCAAGAACCAAGAATAGTGTTTTTTGGCTACCCAGGGTGCCGTGGTGGGATAGCAAAAAAAAAATGTCACCAACGTTTTATTCACAATATGAAATAACAACATTATTAAACTAAAGCTACAGGCTGAGCCAACCAATCATGATGGATTCAAATTATAAGCACCTGAGACAATAACAGTCATTGTTTAAAAAAAAAGAAAAAAAACACACACACACACATTAAAACTAGATGAAGCATGTCTGAAGATTCAGGGAATACATTGGAAAAATAGAAATTGAAAAAAAGGAAATAGAAGAAAAATAGATGGGCAATGCATTTTTATTTATTTATTACTCAAATACTATTCAAATATGAGATAGACGATTACTCGATTAGTGTCATATCCAAGCCGGATATTCTCCCATTTTGATTGTTGCAGTCTGTAGCTCTCATATAAAGTTGTGGTTTTATATTGTCAATTCTCATGAACCATTCGCTCAAAAAGCTACGAAAAAATAAGCACTGTAATTCGTAAGCATCCCACGCACCACACATCCCAGCAACAATTTTTGTTGTTGTTGCTGTCGGTGGTGGCTGGGTGGGCGTTAACATACAGGACTTTTAAGCTAGAGAGCGGAGTTCGCTTCCCGGGGAAAACTAAAGCCTTTTACCTAGGAAACGCGTGTTCCTTAGGAGTGTTTTCATCCAAACCACAATCTTTTTCCTAATCTTAACTAGTTGTTTGGGTGCCTAATCTTAACTTTCGTTGCGGCAAAACGCTGATATTGTTTTGACTAAAGTTAACCGCAGTCTCCGGCGGTCTCCTAATTTCGTAAGATATCATACGTTTTGGTGTGCATACATTTTCGTACGATATCGTACGGATCCGTTCATGAGAATGCGTTGGTCAATTTAATGCTGGATGAAGGTCCATGACAGAGAGTTGCATTTCTAATATGCACCTATCTACAAGATGCATATTAGACAGCACATAGTTACAGAGATAATTTGGAAATCTTATTAATTGAGTCATTCACATTTTAGTGTTTCCTCGCCGGGCAGTGTATTCTGACAATGAAGCAGAGCAGCTGCAGAGCTCTGTCAAACATTTATACTTGCAAGAAGCTGATTGATCATAAGATAGTTAAGATAGTGCTCAAGTTCTGATAGTATGCAGTACTATACACATTTGTAATGGTTTTTAACAGTATGTACCCTTTATGTGTCCACACTGCAAACCAATGACATCGTGTAGAAGTAGAAATTTTGAATTGTGCATCGGCTTGTGGTTGTTTTTTCCACAGGTAGAGAACTCATGCCATTTCTTCTTTTCTGGTTAGCTTTCTCTCATTTCTATTATTTCTCTCTCTCTCTCTCTCTCTCTACCTCCACACTCTTCCAGTCATCCTTTTCTTCCTCCTATTCTCAGATTCTCTCCATCTCCCTCTCCCTCCCTACCTCTCCCTTGACCCAATTACTTTAGGTTTCCTTCATGTCAGATGGCCATACACATTTCAGATCTTTGTCTCTGCTTTTCCTTCTCTCTTTAATTCACACACACACACACACACACACACACACACACACACACACACACACACACACACAAAGGCTCTGTCTGACAGGGAACTCATGCA
Organism: Perca flavescens; assembly: GCF_004354835.1. Classification (NCBI taxonomy): domain Eukaryota; kingdom Metazoa; phylum Chordata; class Actinopteri; order Perciformes; family Percidae; genus Perca; species Perca flavescens. Next base: position 6,235,112 of record NC_041338.1, on the reverse strand, counting down.
CAAACACACAGTAAGAGGATATCAAGCAGGCGGGCTCACCATTAATATTTTACTAATATGACAGTTGGATATGATGTGATTTGATGTGTGTGTGTGTGTGTGTGTGATGTGCACCCATCACTTTTAATGAGGGCAGACAAAGCATATGGAGAGAAGCAGGAAGGCAAGCCGTTTTCCAGTGCCTTTTATTTTCCCTTTGAGAGCAAGTGTGTGTGTATGTGTGTACACGTACGTTTTCTACCGTGTTCTGTGTGTGTGTCTGTCTGTCTGTATGTGTGTGTGTGTGTGTGTGTGTGTGTGTGAACAGTCTGAAATAAATGTGTGTTTGTGTGTATGAGGCACAAGTGAAACAATAGTAGTGAGAGACGAGGGAGTGTGTGTGTGTGTGTGTGTGTGTGTGTGTGTGTGTGTGTGTGTGTGTGTGTGTGTGTGTGTGTGTGAAACAGATCGTTGCACAGTGAACGCATGGTGTCAAAAAGACAGATGGGTTGTGTCACGCATTTCATAACTGTGAAGTTCAACCTTTTTCTAGATCTTATTTAACCAGACATGCTGGCTAAGAACACATTATTATATACAGGAACAGCCTCGGGGGAGTAGTTACAGGGGGTGGGAAGTTACACATGCACACACACAAATTCTCAAAAACTCAACAATACACACACGCAAATTGTTTTTCCATGTTAAACCACTTTACAATTTTAGGGTTAAATGCTTTGCTCAGTGGCATCAGTGCATCACTGCAGCATTCATGATAAAAGTAACTGAGGCTCTGTGGAGCTTTGTTGATGACTTGGTGTCAAAGCTAGCAGTACTTCTTTGGTAATGTTTCTATGTGGTATGTTCACTGGTCATAAGGCTTACTCATACTTATCAGACTCTCTTGGACTGTTACTCAGTAGCAGTTCACAGAAGAAGGCCCTGGGTTCCACTCAGTGGATGGCACCTGTTTGGAATGCTATCAGCCCATTAAATGGCTGATATCAGTTTGTATCAGTACAAATGTAATGCTTCAGGCGGGGCAAACTGCACCTACCCACATACTGTTAAACGGTCACAGTTTTAAACACGTAGTTAGCGTTGTGAATTGAAACATAACTACTTAGTTAGGTCTAAGCAGCACAACGACTTGATTAGGAAGTAGGTTAAAGTTATAGTGCACAACTACTGTATTTCATATCAATGAACATCCGTTACATTCAAGCCATTGCCAAATGAGTTGCTACAAAGCTTGTCTACTAAGCCTATCAGCTCCACAATACTCTCTCTGTATTTCTTAGTATGACTATGTTTACAAAATGGGGTCTTCTGGCGACTTTCGTGCGCAAAAGCTCAAGTGAAAACAATTACCTCTTCTGAAGAATCCATCATGCTTTTTTAATCCTCCGTGTCCTCCTTGGTTACTAGCAGCTGAGTGGAGGGTGAATGGGGGTGGTGCACGATCACAGAAGGCTTGCGTCGTTGTCATTACTTAGAATTCCTCATGGGGGCGACAGAAACTACGCACTATAGCAACATGGGACACAAAGAGTTGTCTCCTGTGTTGTACGACCCACCATTCACCCTGTCCTCCTCCCTCAGAGACTTTGTCACGCTTTACGTCACCTGACTTCCTCCTTTGCTCCCGTCATGATTAATCTGGCCACTAGAGGTCGCTGCCTAACATTTTTTAACCTCACTGTGGCGATATAGCTTACCAATGGAAGACCTACTGAGCCAATTAGGCGGTGGCGAAGGGTCATACCATCTCAGATCTATGCTCTCGATGACAACTGAAAATGGCTATTTAATGGCCCGTTAACCTGTTGGCAGGTTGTTAATTTGAAAGCTCTAATTATTACCCATCATTGCCATTTTTAGTTTTTAATGCTAAAACATTTAATACCATTTCATTTTTATTCTTTAATTTTCATTTTTTTTTATATAATTATACAAATATACAGAACAAGCTTGTAGATTATGGATTCATAAGGGCATGAACAGAGACACTGCGATCACTTTTCAAGACAACACCACACAAAGCAGAGACCTGTACTACGAATCAAGATCAACATGGCCTGGATTTCTTTCGATTATCCGGCTTCACTAACCCTAACAACCGCGGTCCTTCATAACCGGTGTCACGACGGTGGTTAACAACTAGTTCAGTCAACCCAGGGTTTCCCAATCCAGCGGCGCGCACGTTCACATAAAAGAGGCGGTGTTTGCGCACCACGACCAATCGCAAACATCTACCAGAGCCACATGTTTTATATAAGAAGAGCAAAGTATAATTCTACATAAATATGAAGAACACAGACACGGTTTTACAGGGAAAACGCAATCCAGTCGCTACTTCCTAAAACAGGAAGGAAAGCTGGCAAAAAAGAAATAGCCGACGCTGTAGATGCTTAAATCACAACTCGTATCAATGTGACTTCCCCATCAGTCAGGACCAAGATCTGATCATAATTACACTTGTACTTTCCATAAACTGTCGTTGCTTTAGCCTATTATTTCAGTTGCAACCCTGGCAGTGGGAAGCGATCGTGAGAGCGAATAAAAAATATAAAAACATAATTCAAACCAATGTGCGCATTGGCGAAACACGGCTCAATAAGCCGATATGTAATTCCCTCCCATTAAAATATATATATATATATTTCATAAAAATACCCATCAGGGAATGTTAACGGGGTTGTCGGTCTCTAAATGATTTAACTTTTATGAGCGCACCCCTCTCTCCCCCTCTCTCTCCTCTCTCTCTCTCTCTCTCTCTCTCTCTCTCTCTCTCTCTCTCTCTGTGCACCGAGCTCCGCCTGATCTTCTTCAAGAACGGTGACGCCGTTATCAATTGAGTATTGATTGGTCAGTAGGTGGTGCTTTAACACCGGTTGATCTCTGATCTCCAACTTAACCTGCTCCCGACCAGGTTAGGTGTTCAGCATGAGTTACCATGGCGATTGAACCCGGTAACAACTAATCCACCGTCGTGGTACAGAAAATCCTGGGTTGAACCTGAAGTTAGCTCGTTAACGCCAAATCCTGCTTCGTAGTACAGGCCTCTGATTTTTTTACCCCCACAGTACCTGCAGAGTCAACGAAAAAAAAAAAACTACGGCCATCGTACCATCACAGTTATTGGGCTTTTTTAAAGAACTTCAGACACTCGGCTGCCATAACGACAGCAATAACTGTTGTTTTCTTGAACTTCCACTGCTTCTCACTGACATAAAGCAAGCAATTCTGCCCACTTCAGAATACTGCTACTTATTTTGTCTTTTAATTATGATTACTATGGACAATCATTTGATTACCCCGGATAAATATTTTAATTGATTGACAGGCCTGGTTATTATGGAAATTCTTAAAATGAAATAAAATGAAATAAAATAAAATAAAATAAAATAAAATGAAATAAAATAAAATGACATCATTGACTGTACCTTTTCAAATTTAGTCTCCTATAAAATTAATTCAAAGTACCAAAAACTTCTAGACACACCCTAGCGGCAGCAAATGTAATTTGCAGCCAGGGTCAGTCTAGCAACTCTCCGTTGGCTTGCGAACTGGAAAAACCAAACTCCGGTCGGGCCAATCACATCGTGTATAGAGTCGTTGGGCGGGCTTAACATAATGAAGAGTTGAGAATGAGTTGCAATGGTTCCGCATGAATTCCCTGCTACTTGAAAACAAAGAAGATGGCTGCTGCTGCTGGCGAACAGCGGTCTTTCGAATCAACTCTGGAAGACTTGGAGTTCAGCTTTTCTTTGAGAAAAGAACAAAGTACGGCACTGAAGTCATTCTTAAAAAAGGGAAGATGTGTTCGGAGTCTTGCCGACCGGATACGGAAAAAGTCTAATCTATCAACTAGCGTTGCTCTGGTTGGTTGTAGCGCTATTCTATTGTGTGCAGAGGGAATATGAAAGCCAACCGTTTATCCCGTCCCTCGGATTGAGCCCTGCCAATGGTGAGTTCCCAGACCCCAACATCTTGATGTGGGTCTGGCTTGTCAGGCTACCAAAAGCCTGCAGATCCATTTTAACACACTGGGTAATTTTACATTTTTGTTGGAACACAAGCGAGCCAGGCTGTTAACAGTGAATGCCACACAGCCTGTTAGGCCATTTAAATGTGGCCACTTTGAGTGGAAACGTCACCCAGGCTGTCAACTGGGGCTAAAAAAGTTTTGCAAGGGAGAGAATGAGAACATGTATGAAACACGAATGTCAAATTGAACCAGGCTATGATCTGTTGATCCTGTATTGAAATTAAATCTTTTTCTCATGTTTCAAATTTCAACAATAGGGACTTATGGGCAGATGGAAAGAAAGGGAGAAACTGTAAAATGAAGTAAAGAGAGAATAATAAAGATGGGCTGTAAAGAAAAACTGTGTGTGTATGTGTGTCTCTGTGTGTGTGTGTGTGTGTGTGTGTGTTTGAGACAGAGAGAGAGAGAGAGAGAGAGAGAGAGAGAGAGAGAGAGAGAGAGAGAGAGAGAGGGAGAAAAAGAATTAGGACCGGACAGTCTAAAGGCCAGACACTGAAACAAAATTGTCTATGGTCCTGCTAAATGTCAGTGTGTGTGTGTGTGTGTGTGTGTGTGTGTGTGTGTGTGTGTGCACTAACTCCTCCTTTTATAGACATGCAAGCCCTAAACTCCTCTTAGCCTTAACACACACACACACACACACACACACACACACACACACACACACACACACACACACACACACCTCATTAGCAGCAGGACATGACATTTCTGGACCATTCCGGCCAGGCGTGTGGCAGAGGAAAGGAGAGATGACAGAATCCTTAATTCCTCGTTTTGACCAGAATTCATACTCACTCGCCATTAGAGAAAGCAGGGAAATAAAAAAAACGTGGAGTCCTTCCATTTGAAAAGGGTTTATTGAGGAGACATTTACACCACCACAGCAAGCTCAGTATGTCTTACCACCCGTTTGTGTACGCACCTTGCAAATAACCAGCCACCATGGCGCAATGTGGGGGACCAAAGAAGCATGTGAAATTTACATCTCAAGTCACGTGACGCTAACACATTGTTTTCACATGGATATCACAGGTTGTTAACATGTCACATTTTCACGAAACACGTTAACAGTATGATGTCAACATGCAAACAAACTTTACGTGTTACTTCAGATATCAATTTTGCATGTTTTGGGCCTCCCTGGCTTACCATAGACACACACATACACTAAAGCTGCAGACACACCGACCAGATGGCCGACCCTCGACAGAAAAGCCAGTCGGACTGATCAGTCTCGCCGAGTTGGTCAAAAATGAAAACCGGCAGCTGATTGGACAAATGCGTCACGTGGGTCTTGTTTCTCCGGAAATTCAAAATCAGACTGTCATGGCGGCTTGTTCAGAATACGATCTCATATTTTACTAAAATAGTTCACCGAAACGTGTTTCTGGAAACATTTTAAGTGAGAAATAGGCCGTGCAGTCGCTGAATCTGTCTTCATTTCAGATCGACAAAGGTCAGTTCTAAAGAGTCACGCTCATTCCGCTCCCCGTTTCCGGGTTAGCACTCTACCAATCAGATGGGTCATTTGAGTCTGACTGCCGGCAGTGCCCGCCCCGCTGATTACACATGTCAAATGTCAAACGGCCCTTCGGACGGACGACGGAACAGAACACAGCGAACAGACTCGAGTCACTGACCTCGCCAGACTTGTCCAACGGCCGATTATTGGCTCTGTGTGTCGGGGCCTTTAGGTAAAAAGCACCCTAGAGAAGGAGATGGAGCAGTCTGTCACAGAGTCAGGGTCATAGCACGCCCGCTTAACCACCCACACGCATAATACGACATGTGATAAGTCTGTAAATCTACAGATGGGAGAAAAAAAATACACATCGACCCATCCCTGCTCGTGCTCTCATGCTCTGGTGAGCGTCTCTCATCTCTAGCGCTGCTGGTGTGGCCTGGTACCAAGCTGCTGGTTAATCACTGTGCTAATGTCACTAAGCTGATTGGTTAGTCAGGTCATTTTGATGTTTGTCAGGGAATCCAAGAGGCTAGATGACTAACTGGTATGACTCACTTCCTGTCTTTTCTCATCTATCTATCTGTCTATCCATCTATCTATCTATCTATCTATCTATCTATCTTAAAGGTATAATATGCCACTCTTTCCTAAAAAAAAAGTGTAGACTAATACTAAAGTAATCCCTCTCAATCTTCACCTATAACCCACTAGAAGTGCGTGGTGGTGTCTGTATCTGCAGAGAACCTGCCCTCTGCCTGTAGTTCTCTTTTATTCATATTTTGGTGAGCCTGGACCATTTTTGGGGAAGCTTCTGGGTGTCAACAAAGCCTTTTGGGCCCACATGGGTGTGTAACTCCCAGTCAATAAGAGTGCTTTCTTTCCTAACCGCCGTTTGCCTGTCGCGTCTCATACTGCGAAACAATGAGAAAAGAGCATTTTATTCCTCTGATTACTGCTTTGTTCGCCGCTCCAACTCTTCGTCAACTCTCTAGCTCGCTCGACCACTGCTGCGCTCTTTTTTTCTCTGGCTGTTGAGCTGGGGAGGAGGGGCCAACTTTGAACACTGTGGGCCCTATCTTGCACTCAGCGCAATTGCCTTTGTACACCGACGCATGTATCATTCCTATTTTGCACCCGACGCACATCGGACTTTTCCCTCCACAGACACACGCACGTCGGTAAATTAGGGAATGTATTTGCGTTCCCGGGGGCGGTTCAGCGAAAGAGGAGGCGTGTTCAGGCGCAAACGTTCCCTGGTGCTATTTTGCAGTTTCAGAAACAACAGGAGCAGGTGGTGCGTTTGGAGGCCCACGCTCCATGACTGCAGCAATCCTCTCCAGACTTGAGGAGATGCGCCCGAGAGGCCACAGCAACATCGCCACCCGGCCAAGACGTGTATTTATTACTTTGGCGCATCCCGGACAGCTCCCGCTGGGGTGCGCCAGGCAAATCCACCGTCATAATAGCAATCCGCCATGGAACAAGCGCACCTGCTCTTAAAGGGAATGTGAGATGACGCTCTGTAAGAGTCATTTATCCCGCCGGTATAATAGCAACAGCGCCCGAGATCCGCCCACAAAGCTACTTGCGTTTCAGATTGTTAAAATAGGACCCTGTGTGTTTACATACAGTAAGTCGATACTCATTACATATTCTACCTTCAAATATTGAATCTTTTATGTAAAATGTGTCTTCCCAGCATACACCACGAAAGTGGCAGAGAACAGAGTTTCATATCCTTCTTATCACCCCCCTAACTGCAATGTTTACCCAAATTGCCATAATTATTTTTTTGGGTGCAGGTATGGACACTGTCAAGACACAAGCCAAAACTTAGATGTGACGACACGTAAACTCTGTACTTTTCCTCCACCAGCCGATGTGAAAATAAAATCCAATCTGGTGAGTGTGTGGTTTTCTGAAGTGCTACATTCAAATATCAATTTTTTTTTTTTTTTTTTTTTTTTTTTAAATGATAACGGTTATCTTTCAATAATTTATCTACCTACAAAACTGCCAATTGGACTGCACGATTATGGCCAAAATGATAGAACTTTTTTTTTTTCTTAATATAGAGTTTAGGATAATTTATCGCTATTATGCATTGATTTTAAGGACAACATATTTTTATTGCACTTTCACATTAAAACATTAAACGGAACACTACTTTAACTTCGATGCCGTGCTACATTTCGGCTAATGTACAAATATTTGCATCAAAATAAGTAGGGCTGGACTATTCGGATATCTGTTCATTGCGTAGGTATTTGGTTTTTAAATTTCTTTACTGTCATGTTTCTCGCTCCTCTCTCGCTCTCTCCTTCACACACACACACACGGATGCAACACACACGTTCATGTCTTACATCTTTTTTGTGTTGCTCTCTTCTTTTATGTCTTCTCTTTCTTGCTGTCTATTTTCTTTCTTGGTTCCTTCCTCAATTCAATTCAAAGAGGGTTCATTAGCATGACCATATTGAGACATCGTATTGCTAAAAACACAACAGGGGGAAGTACAGTTCTGTCGCCTGCAGAGTGATTGCTGAGATGACCCCCTCCCAATCTGTGGGTATTTTCCCTGTTTCTGTTTAGAAGTCCAGAGTTGTGTCAGAAGAATGAGCCACACCTGAATCCACTTGTCCTGTTGCTACATCAAAGGGCTGGATGTGCAGTTCATGTTCTCCCTCTCTGTCCTTTGATTTGGTTGTCTTCTAATAGATTTGCTTTCCACACACCAGCGATGCAGTCCTGGACTCGGACTCGAAGGCCGACTGGAGTCGCCATTCTCCGGACTCGACTTGGACTTGTGCACTGATGACTTGGATTTGGACTCTAGGATTTATACAATCAGATTCCAGCATTTATGAAAACAGGCCTCGGAAGTTGGCTGAAGTTTCTGACTACTTTTATGTGTAATAGGTCATAAAGATTTGACATTGATATATATTTGGTCTGTTTCATGCAGGGGTCAGGGCTTGTGTCCTCCACCTGCGACTGTAGTCTACATGTTCACATTTAAAGGTATAGTAAGTGATGTTAATGGGGGGGAGGAGGGTATTTGTTTGGCAGTTGAGTTCAAATTATCAACTTCTCAAATATCTTTGCGCAGCATCGCATATCACAAAGTTACTTAAAGAAGGACCCCCCCAACCACTTAATATGCAACTCCACTGTATAGCTGACTTACAGTGAAGGCTACGTCTACATCAGAGGAAGACATTATCTACTACATTTACCTGATAGAGAATGTTGCAGATTCAGAAATTTAATCACAAAAAAATCAGACATTTGCCTTATGGACTTATGGCAGTGCGCCACCCATCTGGCCTGTTATGAGAGCCAATCAGCAAAAAGCTCAACCACCAGAACCAGACCGAGTACGGAGAGGGACTCATTAATCAGCAGGGCTCCAGACTGTGTGTGTGTGTGTGCGCGCAGAGAGAGAGAGAGAGAGAGAGAGAGAGAGAGAGAGCCAGAGGGGCGGAAAAAAGGTGGAAGGCAATGCAAATAAAGAGTTTTTGTTCAACTACATTTTAGTGTTGTCTTTTTCGTCAACGATATTGCATGATGATATAGCCACAGTCGGCGTTTAATGACGACAGTTTTGTCTCGTTTCGTCATTATTATCGTTAACGAATTTTGACATTTCAGCAGAGGTGTTCATGAAATGTTTCCAAACAGGCTTAGTGACTTGACGGTTAACGTTGAAGTATGGATTTCATTGCGGGGGTATTTTGCCGACGGTAATGTTATTAGATAGCAGCACACTTCATTAACTGGACCCAGGGTGAGTCTGATGAGAACTGCTGTCTTTGCCTGGTCAGCTCCGAGATAGTCTCCCATTGCCGGAACTATCTGTACAGCGCTGCGGTGGAAACGCAGAGATTAAGTTATGTTCTGCCTGTTTGGTAAATTTACAGCTCACAGCAACTTAATCCCATACAGTGATATTTAGTGTCGGCAAAATGGCTTTTTATTGAGTTTCCTCTTAGCGAAATGCTCTAAGTGAATTGAGAGCCAACGTTATGGTAGTCCCTTTTGTTTTTTGTCTTTTTGTGTTGCCTATTTTTAAATTTTTTACATTGTTTGGCAGTTTAGTTTTATTTATAGTTTTTTGATATCCAATATCCAATTCTGTCCAACCTGCTCCATATGCTCCAAAATCCAAACTCCAAGTTCATTGGGTAGCCAGGAAACCAAGTGTGAAATAGATTGGATGAACAGTTCATGAGATATTTCAAAGACCACACACAGACACACACACACACACACACACACACACACACACACACACACACACACACACACACACACACACACACACACACACACACACACACACACACACACACTTACAGAGGCTTCCTGCTTTATTAGATGGATACCAGCGCTTTAAAGGTGCCAGAGTGGCGCATCGGAGCCATACTTGGAATTCAACTCAGACTCAACTTTGATGACTCAAACTCGGGATTTGGACTAGGAGTCAAGCGCTGGTAATGGTGACTCGACTTGGACTCAGAGTCTTCTTTAGTGTCTCTGACTCGAAAACTGGGGACTCAAGACTTGACTCGGACTTGACACATTTTAATCCTTAAATTATTTGTGGTCTCCATTATTTTTTTTCCTGGACTTTGAGTTGGTTGATGACACGACTGACATACATTATGTTGGTATGACACGTTCCCTCTCAAAGGGCCATATGGCCATCGAGGCTGGGAGGGAAAGTGGGAGGTAGAAGTCCTGGAGGGGAGGTGGGGAAGAAATGGATAGAGGAATGAAGGTAGAAATACTGAGGAAATACTTTCCCTTTTGCTCTTTCACCTCCTCTCTATTACTGCTTTCCGTCTCCCTTCATTCCCGTCACCCTGTCTCTCTCCCTCCCTCTCCCTCCCTCTCCCTCCCTCTCTCTGGCCTTTCCATCGCATTGATCAGTAACACAGGCAGCAAAACAGAGAGGAGAAAAACGCTTTGTGATGTTTTGGCAGATGGGAGGGAGGGAGGCAGAAAGAAGGATACAGAGAGAGGACCGAAGAAAAGGAGGCAGGTTGGGAAATGAGACAGAGAGAAAGGCGGAAAAGAGGGGGGTTGGGGGAGGGGGTGATCTGTTTGAATTTTCCATTAAAAGAAACAACTGCAGTAGCCCAGGAGAGAGAGAGATAGAGACGGATGAAAAGACGGAGAAACAATGATGGAAGGAGACGATGGGTTACTTTAATCTCTCTCTCTCTCTATCGCTCTCTAACACACATGCACATACTGTACACACGCAACTCAGTATCGATGAGACCTCCTGGAATTGATAGTATAATTCTGTGGAAACCCTAACACCTGCGGTAACTGAGACAACTGTGTGCGCGTGTGTGTGTGTGTGTGTGTGTGTGTGTGTGTGTGAGAGAGAGAGAGAGAGAGAGAGAGTGTGAGGTTTTGTTTCGGCAGGAGATGATTCTTTTACTTACTATACACTGACCACAAAATTGCAGGGTGCTTACAAGTAAGCATCCCAAGTATCAGGGCTGAACATTTGAAAGAAAATCAATTTAATACGCTATATTATCCTAGGCTGTATGTTTCAACAAGAATAGAATCAGTGGAAATGAAGTCTTGTTGAGTTCCTCCCAGTTTTTTCCTCCAAAAATATCAGTCATAGTAAAGTCCAAATTTGTGTAAACTTAGCTATTTTCTTTGTAGACGAGAAGAATTACTTTAATAATTCATGGCAAAATTCTTTTACATTATTTTACGCTTACACACTCTCATAGGCCAGAAATACGCACACTCAGGGCCATAAACACGCAAGCAGTTTTGGGGTTCGGCGTCTTGCTCAAGGGGACCTTGGCACTACCCAGGAGGTGAATTGGTACTCCTCCAGCTACCAGTCCACGGTCGGTCATTGTTCCCAAGCATGGACTGAGCTAACTATTAAAGGTGCTCTAAGTGATGTCATGCGTTTTTTAGGCTACAACATTTTTCGTCACACACAGCAAACATCTCCTCACTATCCGCTAGCTGTCTGTCCCCTGAACACACTGTAAAAAACGCGATCTCTGCAGACAGCCCAGGCTGAAGACTCCTGACCTCCTATTGGTCAGCTAGCCCTGTCCTGATGATAGAAAGTACCATATTCAGAATTAGAAAGTGTGTTGATGGTCAACATTTTTCATGTCTGTTAAATATACTAATAAAGCAGCACATCATATGGAAAAAAAGAATGATAATATTCACAACTCATCATCCACACTTATTTCACTGATCTTCATGTATCCTTGCTGAGGCAGTTTGTGCTATCCACGCCAAGAAAGCGCCTTCAATTATACTGCGTCTAACTAAGCTGAATTGAATTTTATCCCGACAAAAGAACGCTGCGATCTTTCATCCTCAAGGTCACTAAGAGAGGCGGTGTTTTCATTACATTCTCCTCCGTCAAGGAAGAGTGTTTCTGTTTGAAAAGGTGATGAAAATATGCAGTTGGCTAGAGAGAACGCATTTTTGATGACACAATAGATGTTCCACCTTTCATAAACCTTGGCCTATAGGCAAAACAGGAACAGGAACATCAGAAAGAAGAGAGAGCTGTTGACACTGCTCCCTTGAGGGATGGGTTAAATGCAGAGAATGAATTTCGCTACATGTATGTGTATGTGACAAATAAAGTACCTTACTTTACCTTTACTGAAAAATACAGAAAGTTGGAGAAAGAGAGAGAGATATGTTGAGACAGAGACAGGAAGTGGGTAAGCACTTTTTTCATTGCCATATGTTTTATAAAATTTTTTTTTTTTAATGCTAATCAGGTGCTCCGTATGAGAACAAGGAGGATGTAGCTTGCTGTGTCCACTATGTGCTAAAGTGAGCATGAGACTGCAGAGGCAGGGAACATGTCCAGCTTTTTCAATTCAGAAGTTATAAAAGATTAAATACACATGAGGATGTGTCTTTGTAAACTCTCTCCCATCGACTGTAAACTGTTTGAGACATTCACCAGCATATTATGCGTGGAAAGTACCGGCACAGACAGAAAACAAACGCCTACTATGTCTGCTTAGGGGAGATTTTACCCAAACATAATGTGTAAAGAGTCGGTCACAATCATACATATGTAACATTGGACATTTTGTCCAGTGTATGGATTAGGTCAGTATGCTTCCAACAAAGTGTGTCAGCAGCCCCCTCCCCCCAAACCTTTAAATCACTGGAATTAAGTGAAACGGCATCTGCCAATGTATGCAAGTTTCCCCAAAACGGAAACAAAAATAACAATGCCCACATCCTGCAGCGATTAATCAGGTGTGCTGCAGTGTTCATTTTAGCCCCTGATTTTGATTTAGTTAAGAGTCTAACAAATATGTGTATTAGTTTTGGTTCATTTGATTATTGGTTTAGTAGTTATTTTGTCAAAAAAACGTTTTTCTTTAAAGACATTGCTGTCTAATTTTTGACTGTGAGCGTTTTGAGGTTACACCATCTTTGTCGTGTACAGTTACCATGGTAGCAGATGTCATTCTTGTCTATCACAAGGCTAATGGAAAAGGTAGTTTACTTCAACATACACAGTGTCCATGTCACTCTGCCCTGCAGTAACACAACACGCTGACTCTCCTCAGTGAATCCAATTGCCATTTCTAAACAAACAGAACCACTCTTGTTTCTGCTCGCTTAGCATTACCGCAGCTATCTGTGCACTCCACTGCACAGCAGCGAATCATTCAGAAGTAGGATTCACTCACCTGTTCACTAAAATACGGATCGCTGTCTGTGTTTAGCTGGAGAGTAGAAGCTGAATTGTTGGATAACATCATTATATTTCTTTAACGAACGTCAACATTAATCCTGGCACCTATACTCATTCCTTCAGAAAGCAAGATATAACATATCTGACTGAAAGTAACGTAAACAGTGCATCCTGACCTCTTCTTTAAACCTGAATTAACAATAGTCAAGAAGCAACCACTACACACATTGACATCAATGGCTAAGAAATGAATGGGGTTAAGCCATTCAGAATTCTTGCAACTTCCACATCCCAGAACCACAAGACGCAAGAGAACATATAAATATGGTGGCCAAGCAGTGGATGTACATTTTTTAGGTCCTCTCTTAAGAAAGTGCCAGTTATTTCCACAGAGCAGAAAATACTCACTGCTGGCCACCACTTATCGAACATCTGTCAGTCAAATGGTTTGAAACTGTTTTTTCCCCTGTGCCATGATCCTGTTGAGGTGGCCAAACTGACCAAACCTCTGTACGCAGAGAAAAAAAATTACTTTCTCATTCCTCACACCTGTCTGCTTGATATGTTTCCCTTAATTCCACCATATTCACATGTACCACACACTTCAGATGCCGTAGGTAAGACTTATAAAACTAACTTTCTGTCATATTTGCTGAAACTGACCCTATGTTCCAGTAGAACTACATGAAGCAGGTAATAAAAAAAAAAATCAAGCTCCTCTGGCACCACCTACATAGCCTGGTCCAACCAGACTCTGGTACATTTCATTTGTACAGAGAGTCTGGCCTCTCTCCATTGACAAGTGTTAACTTCCTTGAAGGCGGGTACTCTGTTGAAGTTTAAAACTATTGGATCTGCCCAGAGCCACTCTGGATCTGCCATAACCAATCACTAACGTTTGGTCGTGATGTATGTCATGCTCATGTGCAACAAGAGGGGAGACCGTCAAGGCTATTAGCATTAGCATCGCTAGTGTTAGCCTTAGCCAACTCCTTCACCACTAACAGAGCGAGCTGGAAATGCTAACTTTTCCCGAACCCCGTAGGGAGGAGGGCCTCAACATCATGGCCACCAACACAACTCAGCAAATATTGTTCTTGCTCGGGCTTTAACTTCTGGATACTTCTGTGATACTTCACACGCTCTATCGTGCACAGCTCTCCCTTGTGGAGTGAGGGGCTTAGGAGATCCTGGATCTGGACCAACAGCACCTTTAAGTGTGTGTAATGCACAGCAGTACTGTGGCCAAACACACCCGGTGTAGACACTGTTGCGGGACTGGAGCATGCGGGACTGGAGCATGCGGGACTGGAGCATGCGGGACTGGAGCAAGTGGGACTGGAGCTGTGCTGCTGACGTGCTGCTTCCAGATGGTGTTGACTACCGTAAACAGCACTATGTCGAGTTCATGTCCAAAATAGTCTCACACTGCCAGACCTTCCTCCACAGCACTGCGGAGGAGGGTCTGGCTAGTCCACACAACATATCGGGATGGGAGAAAAACGTGCTCTGGTTTATTTGCATGTCTTTAAACCAATCGCAATCGTCATGGGCGGTGCTAAGCGCTGCACACGGAGCCCCGGTGCCGCTGCAAATTAGCCTCGGGAAGGAACTTGATTTGGTGGAACGTGTACGTTCAAAAGTTGTTTTAGTTGTGCAACAGAAAACTCAGATTGGAAAGAGTCTAGCTAGCTGTCTACCATAGTTTACCATAGTCCTCATAAATCTACCAGAGTTTAAAATTCCAACACAAAGAAGGCATAAGGTAACAGACATCTGGCCGAAAAGGATATACAGCAGAATTTTCGGCGGGAAATCCTCAAAGTTGAAGGACGTGGACTATGTCCAAAATAATTCAAGGAGGTTCAAGAAAGTGGCGTCTCCGAACTTTACAGAGTGTATGTATACTGTAAGGCTTACCTTCAAAATTCAATGATAAAGACTATTTCAAACATGTTCCTTATGATCAATGCCTTAGAGAAGGGCAATTGTGCAACCACTGCTTAAAGGGACAGTTCACCCCCATATCAAAAGTACATATTTTCCCTCTTACCTGTTGTGCTATAAGTGCGTTCCAAGTCGGAAACACGCCACCCTGAAGTCGGATTTCCTAGTTGGTAAGTCGGACAACCTCACAGTACCCCAAGCTCAAAATCCAACATGGCTGCTCCATGCATCAACAGTAGTGAAAGCTGTAGTAACATACAGTTTATTAGCAGTTCTGTCTTATTTGTATATTGTTACGACCTGGCTCAAAGGTATGACAAAATGTGGAGAACACACGTTTGTTCAATTAAATTAAATTAATTTAAATAGACAAAGTTAAACATGCTATCAGTTTATCAGTAATGTGTGAAGTGTATGGATGCATGAAGGTGTAGTGATGTAAGAAAGCAAAAGTAAACCAAAGTCCAAACAAACCAAGCAACCTTGAGAAAGGAGAGAGAGAGAGAGAGAGAGAGAGAGAGAGAGAGAGAGAGAGAGAGAGAGAGAGAGAGAGAGAGTGTGACTGCCCAGGCACTCTGTTTTTATAAAAATGTGATCAATATAGTCATCAACGTCATTCCCAGCTCCGGCTTCCAAGTTCCGAAAGTAAATGGAACACACAATATATATATCAACCTAGATAGTTTTGGTGTGAGTTGCCCAGTGTTGGATAAATCGGCCATAGAAATGTCTGCCTTCTTTTCAACATAATGGAACTAAATAGTACTTGGCTTGTGGTGCTCAAAGCGTCAAACAAATACATTTGAAAAATTCAACACCAATGTCTCGTTTCAGAGATCAACAGACCTGTGAGGACTTTCATTTAGGAACTATTTTCTTTCTACCAAATTACAACCGCCAACAGTATCACCACGCAGAAGGAAGTATACTCATGGGTGAGAGGCTCTGGCTGTGTATCTGTGCATATGTGTGAGTGTAAAGGCCTCACACAGTTTGACCTCTCCTCATTAATCTCCTCTGGAGAAGAAACGAGCTCCATCCATCAAATTGCCATCCCAGGGAGAGACCCCACTACAGAATTGACTAAAAGACCCTCATCTTCTTCCTCTACCTCCCTCTTTAAACACCTGCCAAAAATCCTTGTCTGCCCCCTCTTCTACATACCTGGCAATAAGATCCTTTTGTTTGTCATCTACCCATACTCTACCCTACGTTTCTCCTGCCAAAACACAATCTTTTGCCAATTTCTTAGACCAAAGGACACAGACACCTGCCCCAGCCAATCACTGAATGTAACACATTTTCCAGTTCCAGCCCCATACAAGACCTGACAAAAACTGAATATTTGACTCTCCTGCCAAACGAGCCTGTTTGGTTAACCCTTTGTCCACCAAATTTATTTAATAGAGACTCTGCCAATGGTGGGGTGAGGGTGCATCTCATAGATTTCTACATCACAATGATTTTAATTTGTGAACAGTGTCATTATGCTGTGCGTGTTATATCCTGCACCTCAGAGAAAGGGGTGTGTATATTTAAACATTTTTAGCCGTTAGTGGTGTGGCCCTAGGGATGACAATGTCAGTCAGTCACTCAGTCCACAACTGTGGTCCAGACTGAAATATCAAATATCACCAACAACTATTGGATAGATTGCCATCGCATTTCTTTTTACATTCAGGGTCCCCTGAGTATTAGTCAATATCGACAACACCAGATGTCCCTCTTTTTAGGCCGGACGTCCCACACCTTCCGCTTTCTTTGTGTTAGCATTCTAAACTCAGGTTGATTCATGATGACTATGGTTAACTGTTCCTCAGATCTCTGCAAGGTTAATCGAGACATCTAGCTAGACTATCTGTCGACACTGAGTTTTCTGTTGCACGAATTAAACAACTTTTGAACGTACATGTTCCACCAAAACAAGTTCCTTTCCGAGGCTACCTGAGTATAAACCCTAATGACCTGTGTGATGCCCTAACTTTTCATCAAGTGCCACCAGCAGGTCAAAATGTGATTCTATGACCAAATATTTACCAAAGTAATGACATTAAGGGCATACAGGACTAGTGAACTTTCGTTCACCGGACGGGTACAGTACGTGCTGTGGGGCAAGGAGGCATTTCAATGGTTCTTAAAAAGCTTTAAAGTCTTTTCGGTTTGACTGGTGGGAGTTTGGATAAATTCTGGTCAACAAAATATATTTTGTACAATTTTAAAGCTGATTGGTGATTATTTGTGAAATTATTTGTGAATTTATTGTTACCTTAAACATGAA
Organism: Perca flavescens; assembly: GCF_004354835.1. Lineage (NCBI taxonomy): Eukaryota > Metazoa > Chordata > Actinopteri > Perciformes > Percidae > Perca > Perca flavescens. Next base: position 6,217,660 of record NC_041338.1, on the reverse strand, counting down.
TATTGTGGTATTGTTTTGTTGTATCGTTTGTTTGTTGTAGTTGGAGAGTCTGGTAGGGAGATTTTTTAAATTCTGTATCACACATTTTGTATTAAATTTAAAATTCCCATTAGCCTCAAGTGTACTTTGTGTTTGTTGCTAATTAGCAAATGTTAACATGCTGACATGCTAAACTGAGATTGTGACCATGGCAAACACTACCTGCTAAATCAACATATTAACATTGTCATTGGTGCCTGTTAGCATGTTGACAGAGATATGTAGCACAGAACTTTCTCGTATTAAGGCACATATCCAGGAAAGAATATGCATCATTGCTGAAGTTTTGAAAATCTCAACATCATTCTGAAATCAAACAAAATGGAAAGGTGACTAAGAACCCAATGGCTGCACTAACCAAGCTACAATCTGTATCTAAACATCTAAATCTGTCAGATTAGGGATTGTGTAAACACACCTTTATCATGTACTTAGATTTGTAAGACTAGTTGGATTTTCTGGCACTGGCAGATCCTCACCCCAACTACAATCTTAACCTCAAGCATGAACATTGATAAAATGAAGAATCTGATACTGGAGCTTGATGAGTTAGTTTGCTAACTTGGATGATGTGCCCAACCTGGCTGTCTCAGATTGTTACAAATTCTTATTTTGAGATCCTCACACACATTTACAGAGTGTAGCAATATGTAACATCAGAAACACAATCCACTTAGAACTTACTTACAACTAAACGGAAGATGCCATGGCTAATTATGTTATTGGGGATAACATGGTTTTTGCTGATTCTCTTATAAAGTATCTTCCTCAACATTTTTAAGAGCAGGACCTAGTGGGTAACGGGTGTTTTATCAACTGATCCTGTAAATGTGTGAATAATTTGGGCCCTAAAAAAACTGATGAAAGTATTACTTATCCTGACATCTCCGTGGTGCCAATGGAAACTTGTATGTTTAAGTGTCCCTTTTGAGTTTACCTTGTCAGTCTTTTGCATTAAATAAATCCACATAAATAGTTCCTCTCAATCTTTCCTTTCTACTCAGACCTTCGCTTTCTCTCACGATCTTATGCCTTTACAGAGAAGGGCAGAACGAGACGAGATAAACAGAAATTTAGAGATAAAGCACAAGGGTGTGATGAGGATTGGCTGTGCTCACTACCAAAACCATGGCAACCCATCAGTATTACCTTGAACTAGACAAAATGGGTGCTGTAGACAAAGTTTTAAAGACACACAATATAAATTTCTCAAAGCATGCATGCTCAAGGTATATAAAGGAACAAGTAAGAGTTGCAGCAATGGCCTGTGACAACATGCTTAAAAACATTAAAATTTGGTACCTGGTTTGAATGATGTTATTTTAGACAGCTGCTGCCTGTCATGATAGAAGGGGTGTGTGTGTGTGTGTGTGTGTGTGTGTGTGTGTGTGTGTGTGTGTGTGTGTGTATTGTATTCAAAGTGCATCTGTGGCCACAAGGTGGTACCAAATGACCTGCGTGAGTGAATGCCCCTGTTCAGGAGGTGAAGGGTCAGACAACACAGGTAGCAAATTAGCGATGCTAGCATTATCAGCCGTATCAATGAGCAATCAGCGGAGCTATTTCATGGTTGCCCCAGGTGTGCTCAAAACATCAATGAGGGAAACTTCAACATAAGTTAACTAGGCGAAGAGGAATAGGTTTTCAACAGGATTGTGGACAGCAGTTTGAGAAAAATAAAAATAAAAGATGCCCCAGCCACGTTTAAGTTCAAAGTCTGGACTCATAGTTGTTTTATAGTTCTGTAATTTGAATTTACAGTCTAAAAAAATGGTGCTGTTGCTTGGACCTGCAGTGAATAAAGAGAAGAACCTACACTTAACCTTTTTATGGGCATTTTGTATTCATAGTTTGACTGATATCACGATGTAGCTTTACAGTATAGGATTGTCTAGCAATATATTGCTTATCGCAGAATTGCTGTATCATAGTATTATCGGTATTGCGAGCCATGTATTGTGTATTGTAAGGTAACCTGTGATTCCCACCAATAATTGTGATAGATGCAACCAAACTGCAAAGCTGATTTTTAACAAGACGTGTTTGTCATGATCCGTTAGCGTGATAACAAGTGGACTTAAAAGCTGAGAAAGAGCAATAGAGGAATAACAGAAAACCTCAGAGAGAAGACGCATTGAGATCCGATGGCCATCCCCATCAGAGAATCAAATGAGATTAAAGTCTAATGCAATCCATTAAAGATGCAGTAGGTAAAACTAACTTTCTGTCATATTTGCTGAAACTGACCCTATGTTCCAGTAGAACTACATTAAACAGGTAATAAAAAAAAAAATCTGACTCCTCTGGCACCACTTACAGCCTGTAGTGCGATTTGCAAAAATCCACAGCTCCTTGTTCAGATGCACCAATTAGGGCCAGTGGGGGTGTCCTACTGTTTGTCAATCACTGCTCATGCACACACATTCATTCTCCCTTGTGGGGGGAGGGGCTTAGGAGACCGTTTTGTGCCATAGCAGAAAGGGGGGAGGGACTGAGAAGTTGTTGATGTTCAAATTGTTTGGCTAAGTCCTGGATCTTCGCAATCCTACCTACAGCACCTTTAAATGAGATTAATGTTAATGACAGGTAAGGAGCCCCAACTATGACTATATTTTCAAAACGTGATATTTTAGATGTTAAAACTAGGATTACATTATTTCACCGTAAAATTAGTTGAACTTTAAAGGGTTAGCATGGTAAGCCATAGTATAAATGTGGTGATTGTGCACAGATGTGCACAAACAGAGATTAGAACAGTGAAAATGAATATGAAAGCACTAGCTCAAATGGCAGTGCAGTTAGACCCCTACTACTAATTTCAGCCATCAAAATAGCCCTCTATCTCAGACACCAAATACCAAATACAGACAGAAGCAGACACACAAACAGATTAACAAATGGATATAATTAGCTGTACTGATCAATAAGTCTTTAAATGAAACACACTTATCATTGTAACCCCCCAACCAGCCTGCGACTCAACGTTGGTCCTGGCTGACAACATCATAGCAATGTATAACACGGTGTTTAGTGAGCGTGTTTACTCTAGAGGTGTTTTCCCAATAGAGACATGAGGAGAATTGGAACACTATTAGCTGGGGTCAAAGGGAGCACTTAACACTGACAGGGACAGAGACAAGGAACAAGAGGAGAGGAGCAGAGTGTGTGTTTGTAGGGGAAGAGTGGGTAATGTATTTGTCGAGGCCAAAGTTTATTCCATCATTAATACTGCTGCGATGATATCTCCGCCTGCTGGGAGGAGGGTGTTCACCTCCAGTCCTCAAAGGATGGCACCTACAGGTGTCTGATCATCTGTGCTAATTAATGAACCACACCTGGAGCTGCTCTCACTATCACACACTTTGGTTGCCTTCAAATGAACTCGTGAGATTCATGACAGGAAATGAAATACTGGATACGCTCTACATTGAAGTGGTTTAAGCCGTTTTGCAATGTGACTGAAAACCAGGGGTTAAAGTGGGCCCGGAACGAGCCAGAATGGGTATTGCAGCGCCTTTGATTAAAGGTATAGTAAGTGATGTTAATCCAATGCACTTTTTGTCAAATTCAGCGACTATCTCCTCACGGTCACCAAGCTCTCTATTTTCTGTGTGCTTAAAAAAAAAAGCTGGTGTTCATACACTGCCCTGGCTGTGTAAATGGAAAACAAACAGAATGGAGTGCACAAGCCACAAAACACTATTCCAGCCAATCAGCAACAGGCGGCAACAGTTGATGGTAGGGGGGCTCCTGTTGATTTATGAGGACTATGGTTAACTGCTCCTCAGATCTCTGCAGGGTAAATCCAGACAGCTAGCTAGACTATCTTTCCAATCTGAGTTTTCTGTTGCATGACTAAAACCACTTTTAAACGTACACGTTCCACCAAAACAAGTTCCTTCCCAGGGTATTTTGCAGCCGCACCGTGGCTCTGCCAAGATGATTGTGATTGGTTTAAAGAAACGCCAATAAAAGAGAGCATGTTTGCCAGACTGCACATGGCAACTGTCTGTGGTGAGTTTATATGTCTGTAAAAATAGCAGGACAGTTGCATAGTATCTATTAAAGTCCGTTGAACAGGTAAAGATCACGTTGCCAGTAGCCTACCAATTACAAACTGAGTGTAAAATAAAACAGTAGTGGCACAGTAACGTGCTGCAGATCCGGTGTTTTTAGCTGAGCTGCGGAATATTTGGGTAAAACAGATCGCTGATGCTGTTCTGCCCTCATGGTTCTCTGTCTCTGAGAATATAGTTCCCAATATGTATAAGGTTAGAAGATGGCTGTGTCTCATGTGACCTTGTTATGTGTACACGGTGTGACTATACAAATCACAACATGTAAAGAGGAAAATGTGACGTTATTTTGTCACTTATTGGGAGCAGTAGGCTAGATGGAGCCGGTTACCTCCAGAATCTGTGCTAACTAGGCTAGTGGTGGGTGTGTCAGACAGAGTTACGACATGCACGGAAATGAGAAGGGCATGTATAGACTTATCTAACTCTGGGAGATACGGTGAATAAGTCCCAATAAGTCAGCGTGTTCCTTTTAAGCAGGTTTGAACTGTGAAAACTCTGAATCACAATGCGCAATTTTTCGAGCCTTGTTGGCGCAAAAGGCAGAAGGTTATGAGTTTGAGCTTCACACAGAGCAGGGTTTAATTGCCATTTCATTACGAGCTCTCCGGTCCTTTTATCTGTCACATTAAATCACTTCTTTTTTTCTCATTTACAATATCTCTTACTAAAAGGAAGGTAACGGGTATTCAATATAGGAACCATAAGTTCTGTAGATCAGGAAGGAGCGAAAGTGGCTATCTGATAAACAACTGTCATCTTGACAATCTTAAAAATCTAATGCATGCTCATCAAGTAGCTGTTAAGGATTCAAGAATGACTTTCTTTGCAACTCTAGTTGCAGACCACCACCATAACCCTCGGGTGTTAATCAGTACAATAAATTTAGTTGTTAATCCTTCCTCGCATTCTGAACTTCAGTGCAGCCCCACTAGATGTGAAAAATGTATGACTTACCTTCATAACAAGATATCACAGATATCAGAGCCAATTTGGTTCAAGTGGCAAAGGCTATCCCTGTTATACCCTCAAAGCAGCCCATTTTGAGCCCATCTCATTTAAAAATTTGAAAAACTAAACAGTAGGAGGCATGAAGTCAATGACTTGTGCTCTAGATGTAATCCCAACACCTAATTTTCACCCTTTTACGTATAGTGGTCACTACAGTGGGCAGCTATTCAAAAGCCATTTTCGTGCATATGCATGGATTTTGATGGTATAAATGCTAGGGATGCAGAGTTTGGGTTCGGGTTCGCTGAACTTTGGGCGTTTTGTCCACTGAACCGAACTCTACCAAAGAGAGAGCCTAGAAATCTAGACACACCCTAGCGGTAGCAAATGTAATTTGCAGCCAGGGTCAGCAACTCTCCGTTGGCTTGCGAGCTGGAAAAAACAAATTCTGGTCAGGCCAATCACATCGTGTATAGAGTCGGTGGGTGGGCTTAACATAAGGACGGCAGAGTTGCGACGGTTCCGCGTGAATTCCCGCTTGAAAACACTGAAGTCATTCTTAACCCTTAGATGCATGACCTACCAATAACTACACTCTTCCATGAGTGGGGTAAAAATGACCCCAGTTAGAATGAATGCATTTTATGCAGTAAACTTAATAAATTTCTATCTTAAGTCAAAAAACGACTTACTACTTAACAATACAATATCATATACACACACACACACACACACACACACACACACACACACACACACACACACACACACACCTCATGATTGTGATCAAGAGTATATTCACATAGTGTGCATGTCTAAGGGCAGCACGGTATCACAGCAGTTCGTGAAATGGTCACGTTATTTTTAATCTATTGATTTGTGTACACAGACACGATTATCTCGTTGCTGAGGATGTCATTTATTCGTGTTCAGCATATAATGGGAAGCATCTATATAGAGGTTGGGTTTTGGAAAGGAAGCACGGGGAAAAGACACACCACGCCAACGCCCCACAACAACGGGACGCTGATGCGCCACAACAACGGGACGGTTGGGTTTAGGAAAAGAAGCACGGTGAAAGGACACGCCACACGCCGGGACGCAATCCCAGGTCTCTGGGATGCCGACGCGCCACAACAATGGGATGGTTGGGGTTTATGCCGGGACGTGAACCCCGGTCTCCGGGGTGAAAGTCCTGTGTTGTTCGAACCATCCACCACCCCAACTAACCTCCTTACTTGGATTTTCTGCATTTAATACTACTCGCTACTGTAATCGTGCTGTGATTACGAAATATGCTATGTGTTTGGAGTTTTTCCGACCGGAAATGGCAAAAGTTTAATCTATCAACTAGCGTTGCTCTGGTTGGCTATGAGTGCAGAGGGAATTTAAAAGACAACCGTTTATCCCGCCCCTCAGATTGAGCCCTGCCAATGGTGAGTTCCCAGACCCAGCATCTTGATGTGGGTCTGGCTTGTCAGGCTGCCAAAGAGAAGTAACAAGAGGCGAAACTCAATAGAATGTTGTGTTGAGTTTCTCCTCTTGTCAAAGAGTATAGAAGAAACAAGAGGTGAAACTCAATAGAACGTTCCACTGCAACAAACGCACCCATGATCGAGCTGCAGCTCCGCCATCTTGGACTGAACGCAACACAACGTTCTATTGAGTTTTGCCTTTTTTACTTCTATACTCTTTGTGCGCTACACTAGTCGACGTAATGACGCTGCCGTTGATTACGGGAAGGTGTTTACGTAGGTGGACCGTTCAATGTAGTAGGCATGTGAGAAAGTGAAAATGAAACTTGTGAGCAGAAAAAGTGTTGTTTGGCAGTACTTTCAGTCATTAGAAGGCGATTCAAGTCGAGCTACATGTTCAATTTTGTCACCTTCCTAAAATAATTGCCTGAGTCATTTTTTTCAGGTTTTTCAGAAAACACAAAAAACTAAACGACCCAAGTCACATGCTTGACATAGGCCATTATACTAAAGGTGTAGAATCACAAGACCTGTTCAACTGAGGATGTAGGCAATTTTACCAGAGGTGGCCAGCACCATGAGGAGATGATTTAGGCAAAGAAATAATTTTTGTTAAAAAATGACTTAGGCCTGTGGCATCACAAGGGACGTGTGGTAGAGGGATGCTATTTTCCTCTACAGGAGTGGCTACCCAGTGACAAAATGGCCGCCACCCACACTTCAAGTCCCAGAATGCACTGCACAGGGAGGTGCAAATGCCTCAGCATGTTGATTACTGCAGGTGCTCATGCACTGGAAGAAGACAAAGAGAGCAGAGGCAGAGAGAAGAAAAGCAGAGGTCATGGGGAAAGAACCTAAGCTACCAGGACTTTGCTAAACCTAGTAGTTGTACTCCCAGTACGTTTTTGAGTTTGAGTTACTGTTTTTCGTAGGACTATTTTCTGAAAAGACTGCTTAAAATAAAACCTCTGTTTGCCTGCAACCACTTTTTGGCTTGTCTCTGCCCTAAACCCCACCTGCTACAAAGAAAAACCTCTCATGACATCACAGGCCATTATTTTAGGAAGGTGACTATTTGCTATACATATTTTTCTCGAGGTGGCAAGGACCCTAAACAGTACACCACATTGCCACTTTTAAGACAGTTACGTATGAAACTTCCGAAAGTATACAAGTTGTGCATGAAGGAATCTACAGACAGCAGCCAAAATGCAGCAACTTCAGGTACAGCAAAGGCACAGACAGACACCGCTAAAAACTTGTGTTAACCAGACGTTGTTTAAGCCTGTTTTACAGTTCTGCGGATGCTCCACGCGGAGCTTTCTCCGTAGCCTACATAAGTGGCCTGGGGTCGCATTTATAAAACTGTGCGTGGGATCCTTACTATAAGTGTACGTACGCCCAAAAGCCCAAAATGGCGTACGCCGAAAAAAAGTCAGATTTATAAAACCGTGTGTACGCACACCTGTAAGCAATGTTCCCTTTATAAATCAGAGATTACCTAAAAGCGTGCGTACGTGGATCAGCCTCTTATCCCGCCCTGTGCATGCCCATTTTTAACCATAAATAGTCAATGCAAAGCACCTCGTGAATGCTGATCATTGTATGAATGACACTGGCATATACCGTATGATGATGACTGGTGGAGAAAAAGCTATAAACTTCTCAGACGTTCAGCAATTGCTGCAAATTAAAATTATAATTTCAGCCTGTTCTTGTACAGTGTATGGAACCCTGATCTATAGACTACATATATTACAGTTTTTCTCAAATGCTAAAACACATTTCAAACGTTTCCTCCATGTTCCCCAATGTCTAAACACAACACCCTTTTCTAAAGCTACATAAACACAACCACACCTTCTCACTTCAAAACTCAAACTTTCACACCAAAAGAGCAGCTCGAAGCTTTCAAAAATGTAAACGCTATACACATCATTACACACTACATCAAAACAATTGAAAACACAATGCTCAATTTGTGAGAAGGTTCTTTGTTTCATAACTGCCAATGCATATTTTTAGAAACGTTACAGTAATGGATCTTCTTAGATCTCTGCAGAGGATTAGGCATTTAGATTTGTGAGTTTCATATGAAGAGTATAAATCTATAGTAAATTCTGCATGTACACTACTGTAACACAACTCAATGCAAAAACAGAATCTATTGCACACAACAGTACTCTTGAAAACATGATAAGGGTGTGAAGTTTTTTTATTTACTTTATTCACACCACACACACACCGCAATCACTGTGCGGCATCATGTCGCTGAGCTGCATCGGGCCACATCACCTCATTCACAGGGTGGCAGACAGACGTTTAAAAAGTGGTTACTGTTGGTGGTGAACCACTCTCTGATTTGGTTTGTTCTGTGGAAGCGTACATTGTCCCAAATGATCACATAAATGTGATGTGCGGGCCCAGGATGGTGTTGTTGGCAGTCCAGGAGGATGTATTTTAGCTCCTCTAGGAAGGTGAGGAGACGTTGGGTGTTGTAAGACCCAAGGACAGCATGCCGGTGGACAAGCCCCTCCAAACCCATGGCCGCACAAAGAGTAATATTACCCCCCCGTTGGCCAGGAACCTCAGTGATGGCTCTTTGGCCAATGATGTTACGGCCTCTTTGCCTTTGTTTCTGCAGGTTGAAGCCAGCCTCATCCAGGAAGAGGTACTCATGAGGTCTTGCCATCACGTCCAACTGTAATATCCTCTGTGAAAATGTGAAAGTGCACAGGTGTTCAGAACAACAGTCAATCAGGTAGCACAGTATTGTCCAGAAGTAATGTAGGCCACTGAGCAACACAGTATGTCCACTAACTGTACTGTGAACATGGATGTATACTTACTTGCACATACTCATAACGTAGGTCTTTGTGTCGTGCAGAGTTGTGCTCAAAGGGAACCCTATAGACCTGTTTCATCCGCATCTTTTGGCGCCGGAGAACTTGGTCTATTGTGGCCAAGCTGACCTCATCAATGCTCTCAAAGTTGACATTATCGACAATGACTTTGTCTTTGATCTCCCGGAGTCTGATGGGGTTGTTCTCACGAACCATATCCACAATGAGTGTTTCTTGTGCCGCTGTAAATATGGCAACCCTCCCACCTCTATGTGGCATTCTTTCAACTCTAAAGAAAGAAACATGTGTTGTCAATTGACATGTTTTACAATACAGTAACAACTAATTTGAAACCAATAGACTACTTTCACAGGCTTGTAAAATTGTATTGTGACAAAGAAAGCAATAGAGTACAATACCTGTTGTGTTGTCTGAATGCCCTGATAATGGTGGCCACGGTGAACCTACTCAGGTTTGGACGGACTCTTAGTCCTGCTTCAGCCATTGTCATGCCATGGACAATGACATGGTCAATGACTGTTGCTTGCATCTCGTCCGTAATGATGGTGCGAGGTTGGGTTGCTCTTCCTCCTGGACCTTCTCCTCTCCCTTGTTGGCCTCCTCCTCTCCCTTGTTGGCCTGCTCCTCTTCCTCTTCTGATTTGAACTCCTCTTCCTCGTTGGCCTGCGTCTCTTCTTCCGTGGCCAGCTCTTCTCCCTCCTCTGACTCGAATTCCTCTTCCCCTGACTCTGCCTTCATCCATTGTGTTTGTTTGGAATCTTCAGCAAACTGTGCACTCTGAACTTGCTTTTATACATGTGGTCACAGCATTAGCAACAAGTGTCTTCATTTTTGAGTCGTTGTGTGTAATGAATGACGCCAGGTGTGTTCATTGTGTTCAAATATTGCTGACTGTGGTAAGCATTTTGCATCACATGAGCTTTCATTTCAGAATATGAGCAGAGTTCTTTTGCAACTTGTTTTAGCAAAGAAAAATGTGTTAAGATGGAGGATTGTGTTTTGTGAATTGTGTCTTCATGTGAAATGTGTTTATGATATTGGAAAATGATGGCTAGATTTAGTAAATGTGTTTAGACAACTGGTCATTTGGTTTAGAGGATTGGCTTTTGTGTTTTAGCATTTGAGAAAAACTGTAATAATACGTCAAACGGTAGGCATTACGGCATTCGGGGACAGCACAGCTTCGATATATCAGATGTATAAGATTTAACAGAACTATATATTATATCGAAACAAGCCTTAGTGATAAAGCTGAAGATTATATATAATATTTATAAAAAAAAAAACATTTATCTGTCTGACATTTCCCTCTGGATACAGCCGGTTTCCCGCAGAAGTGGCGAGGACTTGTATTTGGACCAGGATGGCACGGTTCCGGCGCGTTGCCCTCTCTACTGGACCCAATTCAGTACATAGATCCAATTTAGAAAATCTAAATTGGCATATTAGCCAGTCATCGTCATGGTCCCTGAAGTCTCTTTTTCTTCTGATTCTTCCATTAGTGTAGGCCTCCTGCAGGGCCAGCAGTGCCATCATGCAGCATTACGCACCGCAGTATTTATATTTTTACAACAATTTGTGAATGTCAACACCTTGCCATCACAGCATCAACTAGTGGTAAGACGAGATAAAATGTTTTAGGCAAACACACTTTTCTTCATGCAGGTTCGGACCAATAACAAGGACATTAAGGGTAACAATTGCGTGAGAGCTTAACGGCTGTATTTTCAGACTTTGACATTTGATGATATATGCACAGTTTTAAAGACATATATTTAGTTATTTACACTGTGTTCTGCCGTTATCTAATGCTAGGGTATTTGATGATATCCTGTATTCCATGCATCATCATCCCCTCCTGCGATCCATAGCGGACATGTGACGGCGCAGAACAAGCGCAAATAACACTGCTGGTAACGTGGATGATATATGAGTGAAAGAATGCGCGTGAGGCATCAATACTAGAAAATATTACGAGCAATCTTATTCCCATTTACTTCACCACCTCACCATCTGTGTCACCAATTCCTATTTTTTCTCCAAAATGTGCGTATGCATGGGTCAGAGTTTGCGTGGAGGACCGCACATTCTCCCGTCAAGTTTGTTTTTTATAAATCACAACCTTTTGCGTGGGAAGTGGCGTACGCACATTTTCAGCCCCGTTTGGTGCGTACGCCACGTTTATAAATGAGACCCCTGATGATACTTGTGGACTGGTGTGTGCGTCAAGCCGGCGTGTGTGTGTGTGTGTGTGTGTGTGTGGTGAGTGGGTGATAGAGCGAGGGACAAGTGAGAGTGACGGCGATTAGCTTCAGAGAGTACTGACTCTAGTGTCATAGTGAGAGAAACAAAGTGTCTCCCCTGTTCTTTCTGACCACGGTGAGAAATCTGTAGCAGGAATAGTTAACCCTCTCCTTGATGCCATGTTGTTTGTGGTTTGGTTCGGGGTTTAGCAGAACCTTAACAAGTGGTTTTGGTATTTGGCTGAACTCCAAAAATCTGGGTTTGGTGCATCCCTAATAATTGCACATCAGCCACTACAGTGGACACTAATTTGTCATTCCATACACTGCCGCCCACTGGCCACATGCTGAGCAGCTCAGGAATATCCTGCCAATCCTTCTATTGTAGAAAACCCTTGCAGGTAAATATGTTTTAAACATCAAATAAACTGAGGAGTATTGCAGTTGTGAAATAATCCAAGTATTGATTGTCTGACGGGAGCAAATTACCAATAATCATCTGTCCACAATATTGGACATCATTTGTTGCCAGCTATATTTCAACTACAATTCATACTATTACTGTGACTTTGTTCTTGAAAGTACTTAATCTGCAGTAACAGTTATGGCAATATATCAACTGATTTATGTTTTTAGAATGTAATTTGCAGTTTTTGTAACAAAAACAAAAAGATTTGCAGATTAGCTCCATTATGTGAGTAACAGTTAGTGTCTTTATAATTTGTAGAGCTCAAGTGCAGTGTGTGATAGAAAGGCCTACAGGATAATGGAGCAATTACCATCTGATTCAAGTGAGGATGATGCTAGTGTCAGTGATGATGAATGGTTGCAGAAAAAAGCAAAAATGTCTGGAAAACCAGAGACAACTAGTTTGAGGGAGACTTGCCTCCTTTTTTTTAGGAGAGCGAAAAGTGAATGTTCAGAAAACAGAACCCATAAATGTATTGAAATGTATCCATTTCGTGAAGATCTGATAAATGGAACACAATACAATACACAGTGCAAACCAGTATGTACTAAAAACAGAAAAGATAATCTGACTTTGACAAAAGATTAAATGAAGATATTTTTTTTTTTTTTTAGGAATTAATATGGTCGTGTCATACCTCAGATACCCAAGATCAAGAATGTACTGGTCCTCAGAGAAAGGGCTTTGTCTTGATTTGATAGCAGATACCATGCCAGTAAATAGATTTGAACAGATTCTGAGGTACATGCATTTAATTGATAATACTTACCGGAGCCAGGCAATAATTAGAGGCTCTTCAAAATCAGACCAGTGTTAGATGTACTCAAGAAAACCTTACATTCAGTAATTGATTGATGAGCACATGATTTCCTTTAATGCCACAAAAAGAAAAAACTCTGGGGTCTGAAAGTATAGGTGACAGCAGGACCTCTGGATACATGTACATATTTGAAGTATATCAGGGTTCTGCTGGGAGAGGTCAGGTAAGCTGATTGGGAATGGCTGCAGAAGTGGTCATGCGCCTCTGTGATTACAGGTGTTTTTTTGACAATTTCTTTTACACCATTCTACTGATTCAGGCATTGCAACAACAGGGCATCTATGGCACTGGCACATGCAGAACCAACAGGCTCCAGGGAGCACAGCTGAAACTAAAGAGTTGAAAGTAACTTAAAAAAAGAACGAAGAGGAGCCTGCTGAATACTAGAGACGGTCCGATACCATTTTTTGCTTCCCGATTCCGATACCTGAACTTGCGTATCGGCCGATACCGAGTACCGATCCGATACCAGTGTGTCATATACAGTGGGGGAAATAAGTATTTGACCCCTTGCTGATTTTGCAGGTTTGCCCACTTACAAAGAATGCAAAAATCTACAATTTTAATCATATGTACATTCTAACAGTGAAAGACAGAATCCCAAAGAAAATTCCAGAAAATCACATCATATGAATTTATTAAAATTGATAACCATCTGATGAGGAAAAACAAGTATTTGACCCCCTGGACAAACAGCATGTTAATATTTTGTAGAAAAGCCATTATTGGCCAGCACAGATGTCAAACGGTTTTTATAGTTGGTGACAAGGTTTGTGCACATTTCGGCAGGGATGTTGGCCCACCTCCCTGCAGACAGCCTCCAAATCATTCAGGTTCCGAGGTTGTCGCCTGGCAACTCGAATTTTAAGCTCCCTCCAAAGATTTTCAATCGGTTCAGGTCTGGAGACTGGCTAGGCCACTCCAGAACCTTGATGTGCTTCTTCTTCAGCCACTCTTTTGTTGCTTTGGCGGTGTGCTTAGGGTCGTTGTCGTGCTGAAACACCCATCCTCGACCCATCTTCAGCTCTCTCACTGAGGGAAGGACATGTCGGTCCAGAATTCCACGATACATGGCCCCGTCCATCCTCCCCTCAATACGATGGAGTTGTCCCGTCCCTTGGCTGAAAAGCACCCCCAAAGCATGATGTTGCCACCACCATGCTTGACGGTGGGGATGGTGTTCTTTGGGTTGTACTCTGTGTTCTTTGCCCTCCAAACACGACAAGTTGAAAAGTTCTATTTTGGTCTCATCTGACCACATCACCTTCTTCCAGGCCTCTTCTGAGTCGTCCAGGTGGTGAATGGCGAACTTCATGCGGGCCTGTACATGTTTCTTCTTGAGCAGGGGGACCTTGCGTGCGCTGCAGGATTTCAACCCATGACGGCGTAGTGTGTTACCAACCGTTTTTTTTGTAACTGTGGTCCCAGCTGCCTTCAGTTGATTCATCAGTTCCCCCTTGTGGTTTTGGGATGATTCCTCACCGTTCGCATGATCAGGGACACCCCACGAGGCAAGATCTTGTGTGGAGGCCCAGACCGAGGGAGTTTGGCGGTGGTGTGGTGCTTCTTCCATTTCCTGATAACTGCACCGACAGTTGATCTTTTCTCTCAAGTTGCTTTCCGATTCTCTTGTAGCCCATCCCAGCCTTGTGCAGATCAACAATCTTGTCCCTGATGTCCGTAGAAAGCTCTTTGGTCTTGCCCATGGTGGTGAAGTTGGATGCTGGTTGTTTGGGTGTTGACAGGTGTCTTTTATACAGGTAACGAGGTGAGGCAGGTGTATTTGATGTAGATAATTGGTTCGGATTGGGGCTGTGTCTTAAAGAAAGACTAACTGGCTTGTAGGAGCCAGAATACTTGCTGTTTGTCCAGGGGGTCAAATACTTGTTTTTCCTCATCAGATGGTTATCAATTTTAATAAATTCATATGATGTGATTTTCTGGAATTTTCTTTGGGATTCTGTCTTTCACTGTTAGAATGTACATATGATTAAAATTGTAGATTTTTGCATTCTTTGTAAGTGGGCAAACCTGCAAAATCAGCAAGGGGTCAAATACTTATTTCCCCCACTGTATTTTATTATGGTTTTAACAACTGTATACTACTATCCCTGTATGGATGGGATATGATTTCTATCTTTGTTGTCGGTCTGGCTCAGGTTAAACTCTTTGTAAAACATGACCAAACACAAACAATGAATGCCATGGAAAAAGAACATAAATAAACTACTTTAACATAGATTTTCTTTAGGGCTTTATTACGTGGTATCGGATCGGTGCATAAACTTCAGTACTTCCCAATACCGATACCAGCATTTTAGGCAGTATCGGAGCCGATACCGATACTGGTATCGGCTCCGATAATGCCTAGAATGCTGGTATCGGTATCGGTATCTACTGAAGACATCTCTGTCACACGTTGGTTTAATAGTTTAGTGACCCACATGGCCTAGGTTTGGTCCAGAGATAAAGCAAGCAAGAAAGGAAAAAAAGATCCTTAGCGTCAAAGGCCATTTTCTGTGAAGGTGTCCAATCAGCATATGGGAGGAGTAGACCTCATGGATTAAGTAAGGGTTAATGCCATCGGACGGTTCACGCCTCGCCATTGGCCATTAATACCTGACAATGGACACCTCGAAGGGCATTAACCCGCTTATACCATGGTCACTTGCCAAATAACATTTTTAAAACATGAGTTTATATTTTAATTTGTTTTACGATCGAAATCTAAAGTTCATCCAAACAATAACTCTGTTTCCCTGATTACAGCTGAGGGTTGGACTAATACCTGGAACAATAATTAATTCCCATCCTATAAGGTTCTTATGCAATGCAAAGGTTGTTCACTCCTCCAGGAAATAGGAAAGACCTTAGAAACGACTCACCTCCCTTAGCAACGGGAGATATTTATAGTCCACTCAGCTCGTAGAACCCTTCAGCTTAACTACGAGCCAGAAAGCTAACGCTATGCTAGCGAGATCCAAAGTCAATAACATTGTGTACAGTTGGCAATCAGTAAAAATAATTTGACAGTATGTTGAACAACAAGACAAGCTAGCTATCCAGCCATGTCATTGTCCTCAAAACAGTATAACGACTTTCACGAAACAATTTTATCCGCGATGTTACTGTCGGCCGCAGCCTGAAGCAGCGACCTGAACAGCGAACAGGAAGTGAGATACCGTTATTCGCTGGGAAACAAAGTCAGTTCAGACGGGCAGTATAACTTACTTCTTGCAGCTTGTGTGTTAGCGCCATCCTGCAGTGTTCAGAGGACGAGTTGGAAATAACAGATTCACATTTCCTGTTTGTTTTAATGTAGCGCATTCATTTAGAACAGTAAACAGTTTCCTACATCACTTTTTTTTACGGATACCCTGCAGCCAATCAGAATCAAGTATTCCCCCAGACCATGGTATAATGTGTTGTAATGTATCCCCACAGATGCAAAAACCTACCATGTTGCATCAGAGTGCTCTTTTGTTTCTTGGACGTGACCACTGTGAATGCCTGGCACCTCTACAAAATCTCTGGATTGGAAAAGAAGGATATTCTACATTTCAAATCATCTGCAACTTGTGGGATAATAAAAGCAGGTTTCATCCAGACATACACAAGAGGAATATCCAGTGTGACACCACCTCCTTTGAAGCACAGAGCAGTGTCCAAGGCACCCCCTGAGATTAGGTTTGGCCTTGGAAACCACTGGCCCCTGCTCACAGAAGCAGACAATGTAAACAGATGCCATGATGCTGCACGCACACAAAAAACCAAGTACATCATGCAGTGTCTTGTGGCTTTGTGCCCTGTGTGCTTTGCCAATTTTCACAGAAAATAAGCATGCATTTATATTTATTTTTAGTATTAATTTATTCATATTATAAATAGCTCATTAGTCACTGGAAACCTTTTGTCAAGTTTTAAGCATGCTGTCACACAACCCCTCTTAAAAAAAAAACTAACCCTGTTGATCCAGCCTACTATATAGACTTCTCTAAATTGTCATTTTAGAAAAAGAAATTTCATCAGTTAACTTTCTTTTTTAAATGATAAATACATAAATACATTTCAATCAGGCTTTATTTTTACACACAGTACAGAGACAGCTCTCCTTAAAGTGACTAATGACCTTTATAGTGTCGGTAGGGGCTTTCTCCAAAACATATGGAGTTCAGAGGCCATATGGGGGCAAAATCAGCACAAGCACAACCCGTGATCACAGAAGATTGGAGCTTTTATTTTCTACAATCCATTGTTCAAGTAACTCAAGGGTTAAAAAGGTCAGAAAACATTCAACCAAACTTTTCCAGCTCCGTCTCAGCCAAGTTTGTCTCAGAAGTCTCAGAAGTGAATTTAGTGATGAAATAGCAGATAAACAATGTATAAAATTTCTGAGATCTGCGCAACCTAGATTCAGAAGACCAGCTGGTCTCAGATCAGTGGTTTGTATGTAAATGTTGGGGCGTGACAAAGGTACAGACTAGAGCCAAATAAGGTACAGCCACCGAGTTGACGGTGCCTATTTTACCCACAGAACTGTCGAAATTCAACTATGATTGGGTAAACTCGGTTTTACATTCTATCTCCCCTTTAACTGGTTCAAATCTTCTTTGTCTGACAGGACCTCCTCAGTACAGCTCCTCATTGTCATTAGCTCACATCACCTGTGGAATGCCTCAAGGTTCAATTCTGGGTCCAGTCCTCTTCTCACTTTTCTATGCTTCCTTTGGGTCACATAATGCAAAAACATAGGCAAAGCCCGGCATACTTGCTGGGGGTCGGGTTGGGGTGCATTAGCGCCAAATGAAGCTATAGCATAAATTCAGTCAGGAAGAATATACTTTTACTTGCTTAGGTCTGTAGTTTTATTTATCATGCATCTATATTCAATCCTCTCCCACATTCTCACTCGTTATTCCTTGCAGTCCTGCCTGGGACTGTCAATCATGTTATAAGCTCTGGTCAGCTGGTCACATCACTATCCAAAAGCAACACACACATCATTAGCCTAACATCCTGCAGCTGCCTGTCTCTCTCTCTGGCTTTATTACATTCATGCAGAGGTGGACTTTAACCTTATGCAAAGGTCGGCAACTACCAGGAGCCCTTTGAACACCTATTAAACTTATGGTAAGCTTATTTTTTACTCTTCAATAATTAATCATTCTAAAAATCCAAATGTTTAAAATGGCATCAGCACTCCCCAACCGCCACGCCCCCAAGTCCTCTCTACAATGGACTATTCCATAAGCACATCTCTGAAAGTCATTCAAATGTAAACAGAGGCTTTTGACAACATTTTTTCACAGTTCTAGTGGATACTGACAACAAGGACCCTTTAATTTGCCTTCAACTTCCACTGAAGATATCAGAAAAGAGCAGCAAGGAGCCCCATGGCCCCCATGCCTGTGTTCGCCTTGGGCCCCCCAAATTGTTAAATCTGCTCCTGCTATGATTGTGCGCGTGGTACGTTTATAAAAGTAATTGTGTGCACATCCCACCTTCTGACAGGTGGAGGACAAATGAGAAATACTAAAGGGATAAAATATAATGTCCGCAACACTGCTTTAAGCTCCCATATTTAATACAAAGGCAACGTTTCGACCCTGCTGGGTCTTCTTCAGGCAAATGGTGGACACATTTGATAAAGGGATATATGTAGGGCTTACTATGAGCTGACCCACCATGTGACTTAAATTAGTTTGATTAGGTCTAAAAAGCCTAATAGCCCCACTTATGACTCTTTCACTTTCATACAGGTTTTTAACAGACCTATACATCTCAAAAGGGGGCTGTTAAAATTCAATATCCCCAAAGGAGTACATAACATCGCTATCCACAAAAAAAAAGGAAAAATAATCAGTGGAAGGAACACTTTCATATACAAGCCTCCCCCAAACAATTAAAGAACATTCATAAACACACCTTCATAAAACCTGCTGCAATATAGTGAGTACAGAAACAGAAACAATGTTTTTTTTTTATAGGAAAAGTTTTATATCAAATTCTTCATTAAGACCATGGGGAGACATTGTATTTAAATAATAAATCCAAAAGGTTTCCCTTTGGAGAAGCCTTTTATCCTGATCTTCCCCCCCAGCTCTGGTTTGTTGACCTGCTCCACCCCGATGTATCTAAGGGGCGCGGACATTATGCCCGGCTAGTTTAAAACGAGCGGCGACAGGACTGCGCTCATCCCCTGTTCTAATGGTACTTCTGTGCTCACTGATTATGGTCCGTAGCACTCTCGTTGTTTTGCCCACATATGCTAAGCCACATGGGCAGCGAATTAGATAAATAACATATATGGTGCTACATGTAATGACACCGCAAATGGATGTTGTCTTGCCAGTGTGTGGATGATTAAAGCTTTTGCATTTATGCGTGTACGAGCACTGGGCACAACTGCCACATTTATAGTTACCGTCTGGCATACTAAGAAAAGACGTAATGGGTTGCGGACATGTATCGTTTTTAACTAGGTGGTCTCTTAAGTTTGGGGCACGCTTAAAAACAAGCTTGGGTTTTTCTGGAAAAACTAATTAGTTTAGGGTCCGAATCAATAATGTGCCAATGTTTGTAGACAGATGTTCTGTATATACGGTCACCATTGCCTCTCTGGGCATTTTCTTTTATTGCTTATCTGAGATGACAAACCTCCAAACAGAACAGCTTTTTCTCGCCTCCACCTCCGCGATCAGCACCTCAATCTCACAGTTGGTGAAGTTTGTTTTCCTCTGCAGCGTGATAACCCGCTGTGATTGGACAAAGAATGACTTCGGGGGGCGCGTCTAAAGTCATTTCCATATTAATTTATGGGAGGAGGCAAGGCGGGGGGCGGTGGCTCGTTCACGTGCGCTCAATCTCACGTTGATTGTGTGAAAGGTGCGCGGCACCTGGCTTACGCTCTGTTTATGTGAATTTTTCTGTGCGTAGGTACTTTTCAAGTTTTGGCCGTATGCCATCTTCTGGTATGAAAGCTGCGAAGTCTTTTATACATGAGGCCCCTGGGGAACAGTGCAAAGGCCACTCGGTGAGTTAGCATAACAAAAATTTGTGTTAACATAAAAAATGTTTTGTTTTAGCAGTAAGTGTATGAACTTCCTGTTTCTTTCCATTTAAAAGACACTAGATAAACAAGATGTGTTATATTAGTGCAAACACTCATGTTAATTGACTGAAGAGTACATTCAGCATATATACTGGCAAACTTCACTCACATGATATTAGGTCGAGCAGCATTTAATATAGTTTTATTATTACAGTATATATAGTTTTATTTATTAGCCACCCCGGATCATTGAAAGAGACAAACTGAAACAACCTGCCTACGTTTTCCTTCCAAAACCATCAGCCTTCCACCCCAATTATAATAATATAGTAGGCTAATAAACTTTAGTTATGCAGCACTTTTGAAAACAAAGTCACAAAGTGCTTAAAATGGTAAGATTGCATTCATTATGGTCTATTTTCTACTTACCGTGTGCATGTTGATCTCACAATTCACTCAGAAACGTGTCTTTATGCTGGGAGCCCAAGGAATAAAACAGATGTGCCCTCTCATCATTGTGCTCTTTACATAATAACACAAAAAATAAACTTGGTGACAGCAGGAGTTAGAGAAATACAAACATGTTGTGAAGTTTGGGGGGGCGGGGGACTGTGATAGGGGAGGATAGACTGCTGCCCAGGTAGGGATGGGGAGAGGGATACATACAAAGAAAAGCAAAGAAAAGAGAGGGACGGAAGCAGGGATGAAGAGAGAGTGGGGAGGGGCGGGGGGGAGGAAGAGGAGGAGAGGTGGTGGTGTTAGGGTAGAGCTGGCGAGGGAGAGCGCTGTGGAGGCCAGAAAAGCAAGCACAGAATAAACAGATCGAAGGAGAGAGGAGAGAAAAACAGGGTGAAATGGAAAGAAAGGCACGGAGTGCTGGAGGCAAACTCAGCATGAGCCGTAGAGAGGAGACAGTGACAGACAGAGGGAGGAAAAGAGAAGGTAAGAAATAGAGAGAGGCAGCTAAAAGAGGAAAATAAAAACAAAGATGGACCCAAAAGAGAAAAACAGAGTGAATTTATTTTTTATTTTATTTTTATTTATCCTTTATTTTACCAGGTGATGTCCCATTGAGATAGTCAAATCTCTTTTACAAGGGAGCCCTGGAGCAACAGTACACAAAATGCAAAATAAACTAAACTAACAAGCAAACTTTCCATGTTGTCCCCTCATATCCGGTTTCAACGTGTGGTAAATGGTTGCGCATGTTAAAAAAGGCAGACGGAAAGACATCAAGACGTTGCATTGTATAGCAGAGACAGACAATCCTTGTCAGAGACAGAGAGACAGGTGAGACAAAGGTGAGACTTATGATCGAGGTGAGGAGCAGAAAGAAACGCAGTGATTGGGGAAAGGGAGAAAAAAATTACATAAGCAGGAGAGATGGCTGATTTTGTTGTCAGAACTCTCCTGTCTTTATTACTTTTCTATAGAGCTGTTTGGAAGGAACAAAGACAGAGAGTTTCTTCAATGTGTGTGGGTCCTAAGTGCCCAAGGCTACCTGCCTGTGTGTGTGTGTGTGTGTGTGTGTGTGTGTGTGTGTGTGTGTGTGTGTGTGTGTCTTTTCAGTGTGCAGATAGTGTGTGTATACACACACATACACACACACACACACACGAACATGGCCCTCGCTGCTTGCCGATGGGTTCTTTTCATTGAAGCCCAAGGCTCAACCTTCAGCTAACATAAGAGAAGGCTACAAGGCCAGCAGGACTGAATAAGAGACACAAACACTCACACTCACATTCAGGCACACACACAAATAAACATGTCTTCCTACGCCTCCTCTTCATTTCTCCCTCTCTCCATCTCACATCTGTACTTTTTTTCATGTTATTCTGTCCTTTCATTCTTCTGCAATAAATGACATGGTCACTGGGAGGTGCAGCTGTTTCTATCTGTCTGTCTGTCTGTCTGTCTATCTATCTATCTATCTAACTATCTATCTATCTATCTACATAACATTGACAGTTTGGACACAACATACATATACTAGTACCAGAGACAACTTGTGAAAACAGACCATATATGTCCTTAAAGGGTAACTACCATTTTTTTCCAACCTGGACCCCATTTCCCCATGCATTTATGTCTAATAGACTGATGTGACCAAAAATCTTTAAAATTGGTCCAGTATTGAGGGAGATCGCAATGACGAGCCGGCGCAAACTGAGCTGCAGCGTAATCTAACGGGGCATCTAATTGTGCAGCCTTGCTTTTTGTCCACAGAAAGTGATCTTTTTTGTTGCTACTGACAGGCCCCGATTGGTACTAAAAGTGTCTGACAACATTATCGATCTGAGTGACTTTTTGTGCGAAGACAGCGGTGTGGAGAGTGGAACGCGAGACGAGAAAAAAAGGCGTTCAGGGAGTGTTGTTTTCGCAGTAGGCTACAGAAATGATTGGCTCCTGTTATCTAAAAGATATTCAGTGCCATGGCTCAATATTTAAATTATTTCGACAATGTGGATGAGGTCGTTATAGTTCAATGACCACTTGTATTTGTTTGAGCCAGAATTCAACGTTACGGACGGAGAGAAAGAGAGAGAAAGAGTAATACGTCAGCGGATGTCTCCCTCTAATCAACAGGGCTCTGAGACTTGAGCAAATACGAACCACCGTTTAGACCAGTGTTTCTCAAATGGGGGTACGTGTACCCCTAGGGGTACTTTGGAGGACTGTATGGGGTACGTGACACTTCTTGCAAAATGTTTTTCAGTTACAAGGCTGAAGTTTTTTGTTGCTGTTTTTGAAGTTTGTCCCCTCTTTTTGAAGGTTTTGTCGCTTGTTTTGACCTGTCTTTGCCTTTCTTCCTTAATTTTTTTTCCTTAATTCTTTTTTATTTCTACTTCATAGTTTTTGTTGTTGCTTATTTTAATTTGTTGTCACTTTTGTCGCCCTATTGTTGCCTTCCTTCTTTCTACTGTGTTTTTCCAAGGTTTTGTCGTTTTTGAAAAAAAGTTTTTGTCGCCTTTTTTCATTAGCATTTAAATGTTTTCCAGGTACAAGGCTGTTGTTTAGTAAATTTATCGCTGACATCGCTGTATTGGTCCCCTTTATATAGACTTTTTTTTTTCTACCAAAAATTATTTGCACTAGTTATGGGGTACATGGCTTAAAATAACAGTTCGAAAGGGTGTACATTATTGTAAAAGGCTTGAGAACCACTGTTTTAGAGAACACAAAACCATGGATGACGTAAATGGTGTATTGACCGCACAAAACCCTCCGCACAGCTCTTGATCTCTCTCCCCTCATCCATATACTTCATCCATAGCCTAAACTCAAATAAATACGGGCGGCCATCCAATTATAATGAACTCATCCACATTTTTGCAATCATTAAGTATTGAGCCCTTTCATTGAAAATCTTTTAGATAACAGGAGCCTATGATTTTCTATAGCTTACTCCCAAACAACAGACTCTGAATGGCTTTTTCTCATCCACTCTCCACTCCGCTGTCTTCGGACAAAAAGTCATGTCCTGAGATCGATAATGTTGTCAGACATTTTTAGTAACAATCTGAGCCTGTCAGTAGCAACAAAAATCAGTTTTAGTGGACAAAAAGCAAGGCTGCACAATTGCCAATTATTATTTAAATGAGTTTTATGACAAGGTCGGTGAGGATGCGAAACATCTTACATTTCTGTGCAAACTTTGCCCGCCGGCTTTCAAAAAGAAAATCCGCACTTCAGTCCCATCCACAGCAAACCTGAAACGGCACATTGAACTGATTGGATATGAAGATGAAATCTGACGCATAGTTTCAGTGTTAAAACTGATAAAAGAATTGCTATCTGTGGTTCTATATTGGCTGTGGCAATAATTTTGAAAAATAATAGCTCGCGGCAACGAACTACGAACTAGTTTATTTTTGGAACTGTGAACTTAGTTCAAAATGTTGAAGCATGAACTATGAACTGAACAAGTTCATTTTAAAATTTGTGAACTGAACTTTGAACTAGTTCATGTAGAAAAACTTTCCCAACACTGTCACCTGGACTAATACAGATAAGTGAGGTAACAATCTTCTCATCTCACTCTTAGCCTATTTCCCAAAATGAACTATTCCCTGAATAATTTTTAGTAATTTAGTGTAAACACATCTAATCCAGTTTAATTTTAAGATACACTAAATGATGATGATTTTACAAGCTAAAATATCAAAACATTGTCTGTTTTCAGCTTTTGGGAGGATTTGCTGCTTTTTATATCAATGTAATTTGAATATCATTAGGCCTTCTTTGGGACATTATAATGGGATACCCCACCCCCCTCCCCCCCACAGTATTTCACAAGATTTTTAAGATTTAAAAAATGAATTGAAATAAGAATCGGCAGGTTAATCTGTAATGTTGTCAATCGTGGATCACATTTCTTGAGAGACTGAGTCTCGCATCATTACATTTTCTATTTCTGTGCTTCTACAACTCCCACAGCAGTCCGTAATGTTCTTTCAGATGACGTCTACGCCGTTGCCTGCATTTCGAATAACCAGTCGATGGTCGACAGTACATTCCCTGTTGTTATTACCTCTGTGCTTCCACACTCTTGTATCTCTCTGCATCTGCTACCCACTCTGTTTCACTCCTGTGTGCCAACGCTGCAGACTACAACATCTAGTCACTATTCAACCTTGCCTACACTGCACACAGCTGCTACTGCTGAATCCATTTTGTTCTCTCAGTTGAATGTCAGGGCTGTCGTCAACCAATCTTACGTCGGTAAAAGCTTTCTTATCAAAAACTATTTTGTCTTTCCATAACTGAATCACTTAAAGACCAATGTGACGCTAAACATCATAGTTAAAGACCTGATTACTCACACTTACCTTCATTCTGACTATCTTAGCAGGTTGTCGATCAGTGATTCACAAAGCTGAATAAAACATTGCATGGGGTAATTTTGACTGATTGTGTGATTCGTTTTGTACAATCCTTTCATTTGGTGCACGCCAAGCATACACTAGCGGCAGTATGCTATAAAAATCTAAAATGTAAATGCCTAATTTTAATATATTCTACAAAATCTAACTTAATCTAACTCTTTAGTTTTCTATGCTGTTTAGTTTTTCCTTACAGTTGCACTATTTAGAATGTATTACTGTATTGTACATATTACTTATCTTTTTTATTTTAGATATTACTCGTTTTTTTTTTATCTTTATTTGTATATATTTCTTATCTTTTATTCTATACTTGTTGTTCGTGTCCTATTGCACTGTGGGTTGGAGAGAAACATATTTTCAGTTGGTCTGTATGTCTGGCATATATTATATAGAATTGACAATAAAGTTGACTTGACTTGATTCAGGGGGGGATGTAGGTGAACCAAAAGAACCAAAAGAGTTTGAGTCGGTTCACTAGTGGCTGGTGAAAATCACAAACTGGGTTACTTAAAAGAACCGGTCTTCACATCACCAAAGTGAGGTTAAAAATGAATTGCGCTTTCAGTTCAAAAGTCCCACATGGTTTGACTGAGCCCTAAACACGATTACCTCCAGGAATTCCATCAAATCATTATATTTTTGTTGAGTTGTATTCATGGTGAAGCCACCTACAGTGACACTGCCAGTGAGAGGCCCTCAGTTCTCAGTGTCTTGTAACCCACTCTGGATAAAGACTTCTACCAAATGGCACTTAGATAATTAGAAAAGGAGCAAGTCTGATGGAGCTGTGAAAACGAGCTTCTAATGGCTTCAACGGCTCATTCGGCGGCTCATTCATTTATTTCCAGTGGACGTCATGCTGAGTTCTTAAAGCCCTCAAGATCCATCTACAGCCTTTTTCATGTGAGAAGTGTGTGTGTGTTTGTGCATATGATAGAGAGAGAAAGATAGATGAATAAATAGACACAGAAGGACAAATAGAGCAGTTTTATATCTCCGCCCGGCTGGTAATCAGACTTCAAAAACACAGCGAGAGGGTTGTGTTCCACTAAGTGGCGATTGATCGATGTGCGAGTGTGTGCATGTGTGTAAAGGGAAAAGATGGCTAATAGTTTTACTGATCCTGATAGATGCTCACACACACACATACACACACACACACACACACACACACACACACACACACACACACACACACACACACACACTTCTGTCTCGCGTTTGTCTCATCTTCAGCATTATCTCTCTTCTTCTTCATCACCCCCCTTGTTCTCTCTGCTTCAATCCCTCGCTCTGAGGTGTGGGTGTGCTCTCCGCTGTTCTTCTCCAATCTCCCTCCTCAGTGTGTGTCCACCGCTACCATGGACACAGCACACACACACACACACACACACACCTTCTCAGTCCCATTCCCCTGCCTTTGTCTTTCTCTTTCATATAACTTCATTCCCTGTTCCTTTTCTCCTTCTTACCCCCTCCAGCTTATCTGCTCCCACTCCTCCTCATTAAGCCTCAACCATCTCCTATTCGCCTCCTGCTTAGTGCTCACTTATCAAAACTACATTCAAAGCACAGGAGAACGGAGGAGAGACGGGTCAGATTAGACAGATAAAGTCTAATCTGACCAAGTGTGTGTGTGTGAGCGAAAAGAAGTGTGTACCTTTGCCTATGCGTGTCTATGTGTGTGTGTACGCGTCTGTTTTTGGATTTTGTGATTAGGCGTATTTTCTTTCTTGCCTGGAGCGATGTCGGGTGGACGCAGAGTCCAAAGCAGCTTCACCCTCTGTCTCCATCGAAACAAACCAACTACACAGACACCAGGATGCCCCCTCCGACAGCCCACACGCGTAGAGGGTCGACGAGCCAGTGCCTTTGATCTTAACTACTTGAAGCTCGATCTGCATTTAAACAAAAAAAATCCCTTCTGACATTGCTATGATCTCTCACATTTCCACACTTGCAGTCAACATGAGTAAATCAACAAACCTTTTGAAAAGCTGGATCACAACAACCAAAGCTCGAACAAATGATATATTCGAGCCAAAAGACACATGGTTTAGTTTAGTGAGGAGAGCTGTAGCACAAAGTATGAAATTGTTCAATACCGATAGCTCAGGAACCAAACAGTTGAAACTGTTAGCCAGCAGAGACATGGGTAACCACCAGCCTAAACGTTCCTCACTGAAGTGTGAAAGGTTTTCAGCAGATGGCAGTTGGCTTGTTTGGTAAGAAAAACTGCCCGTTATGCAATGTCTAGTCTCGCATTACCAGACCTTCCTACACAGCGCTGCGGAGCAGGGTCTGGCTAGTCCACACAATATTCCAGGATGGGAGAAAAACGTGCTCTGGTTTATTGGCATTTTCTTTAAACCAATCAAAATCATCTTGGGCGGCGCTAAGAGCCAGACGGAGCAACGGTGCCCCTGCAAAATAGCCATGGGAAGGAACTTGTTTTGGTTGAACGTGTACTTTAAAAGGTTGTTTTAGTCATGGAACAGAAAATTCAGATTGGACAGATAGTCTAGCTAGCTGTCTGGATTTATCCTACAGAGATCTCAGGCGCAGTTAACCATAGTCGTCAGAAATCCACTAGAGTTAAGAATGCCAACACAAAGAAAGCGGAAAGTGACGGACATCTGGCCGAAAAGTAGGAAATGAAACGTTGTTGATATAGTCTATGCAATGTCTAACCTTTCACGGCTAAAGACTTATTGTTTAGCCAAACATCTAGGTGATACTTTATTTGCCAATTACAAAAGGTGTTCTTAAAGTGCCCATATTAAGAAAAGAATCAGTTTTTCTGGGATTTGGGGTGGTATTTTGTGTCTCTGGTGCTTCCATACAAACTGTTTTGAGTGAGATACGGTTTCTGAATGTGTCCTGCCTTCAGTCTCCGGGTGAACTGTTAAAAATCTGCAAGGCTTTCTACGTCACAAGCCGAAACGAGCTGGCTAACCGCAACCGTTAGCGTGCTAGCGTTAGCGTGCTAGCGTTAGCGTGCTAGCGTTAGCGTGCTAGCGTTAGCGTTAGCAAAGCACTGCTACAACACACATAAATTCACCATAATCTACAAAAGAACTACTTACATGTGCGCCCTCATTTAGAAGTCTCCCAGCTAATCCTGTCTTGTAACTGACCGAAGTTGGAGAAACAACCTTACTGAATTGGGTCCAGTAGAGAGGGCAACGCGCCGGAACCGTGCCATTCCGGTCCAAATACAGGTCCTCGCCACTCTGGGTGAAACCGGCTGTTTTCAGAAGGAAATGACAGCTAAGTGTTTTTTTAAAATAAATATTATATATAATCTTCAACTTCATCACTAAGGCTTGTTTGGATATAATATATAGTTCTGTTAAATCTTATTATATACGTCTGGTATATCAAAGCTGTCCCCGAGTGCCGTAATGCCTGCTGTTTTGGAAGATTTTATTAAAAAAGGTAGTCTATAGATCCGGTTTCCCTACACTGTGCGACAATAGGCCGAAATTATAATTCAATTGGCAGCAATTCCCGAGCGTCTGAGAGTTTTTTTTTTTTTTGTTTGTTTGTTTGTTTTTTCTGCCAGTCGTCATGATTCGGCATGTTTCGGTGTAACGAAGAACAACTGCCAGGGTCATTAACATACTGATCAGCATTCACGAGGTGCTTTGCATTGACTATTTATGGTTAAAAATGGGCGTGTACAGGGTGGGATAAGAGGTTGATCCATGTACGCACACTTGTAGTCAATCTGTGATTTAAAAAGGGAACATTGCATACAGGTGTGCGTACACACGGTTTTATAAATCTGACTTTTTTTCGGCGTACGCCAATTTGGGATTTTGGGCGTACGTACTATTACTAGTAAGGATCCTACGCACAGTTTTATAAATGAGACCCCAGGTGAAAAGAGTAGCTGCAGCAGTGACAGAGAGCTGTGCAGTACAACACAAATATGGTGTTTTTTGAAAATTAAACCATGTAAACCTATTCTAGTACAACCTTAAAATACAATTATGAACCTGAAAATGAGCATAATATGGGTGCTTTAACACTGGGTTGGCCTAAGGCAGTTATCAACTTTAAAATCCAGCCCACTGGCTCTAGCTTTAATGTATTACCAACAAGCTGTACATATGTGTAGTTGAGAGAAGGACAAGATAAATTGTTTCTTAAAAGGTTTATGTGTGCTGGTTCTGTTCCCACTGAGGAATCAGCTAATAATGGAACAGAAGAAGTTAGTGAGAAGGCTAATGGAGGAACGATGGACATTAGCCTTTCACTAATGTCCAGCAGTTGTAGTACAGACGGGGCGGGCATACCATCAAAGAAAATTTAGAAGGTTAGTCAAAGCCGCAGTGGAGAACCCACAATAATCCTGTCCTTGTGTGTCTCACCTGCCCATCCCCTGGGCCTTTAGGAAATACAGCTAGAATAGAACAGATGTTTATTGCCATTTGCATAGGTACAAGACCGTACAGGTACATTGGAATTTTTGTCAGCTCTACAAAAAAAAAGAAGATATACAATAACAAATAAATAAATAAAATATAATGTAGAAGAACAATATAAAGAGAAAACAGCTGTGAGATAAATAAGGTTATAATTGCAAAAGTGCACCGAAAACATACACTGTAACAATTGTGAATATAGATATTATTTATATTATTGCAACTGAGATTTTTCACATTGTTATTGCACACAGAAAATTGTTTTGATATTGCAGTGGAAACCTACATTGTATAAAGACTACCTGTGAATATACATGATTGCACCTGGGATTTTAACAAAATATCATTGGCCTTTTACATATTTATTCATCACTACCTTTGTGTTGTGGACATAATGTACACACAAAGACTGCAGCTATCACATGTCCAACATGGAGAAAAAATTAGCATTCGGAACATTCTGTGAAATACCTTAATTTGCATGTGAATGTATTTCCATGCAGTTCCAACACGTTCTCACTCCCAACTCGTAAAATATAGTGGCTAAGCACCCTTCGGTGTGTGTATGGAACGCACCGGGCAGAGCAGCAGCTCCGCGCCCGCTTGAAGACGAGTATTAAGAGCGACAACGGTAGTGAGTAGTATGAAAACCTGAAATTCTGGATAGGGAAGTTGGTTGGGGTGGTGGATGGGTCCAACAACACAGGATTTTCACCCCTGAGACTGGGGTTTGTGTCCCGTGTGTCACTGAAACGTTCATTTTATAACCCCACCCACAATCTTTTCCTAAACCCAACTGTTGCGTTCTTCGTTTCCTAAACCCAACTGTCCCGTTCTTCTCCCGCGTGTCACATAAATGTACAGTACAGGCCAAAAGTTTGGACACACCTTCTCATTCAATGTGTTTCTTTATTTTCATGACTATTTACATTGTAGATTCTCACTGAAGGCATCAAAACTATGAATGAACACATATGGAATTATGTACTTAACAAAAAAGTGTGAAATAACTGAAAAACCCCTTTGCTTTTTTTGATAACTCGGCAAACCCTTGGTGTTCTCTCAATGAGCTTCATGAGGTAGTCACCTGAAATGGTTTTCACTTCACAGGTGTGCTTTCTCAGGGTTAATTAGTGGAATATTTTCCCTTATGGGTGGCTACTTTGAAGAATCTAAAATATAAGACATGTTTTCAGTTTCAGTTACTTTTTTGTTAAGTACATAATTCCATGTGTTCATTCATAGTTTTGATGCCTTCAGTGAGAATCTACAATGTAAATAGTCATGAAAATAAAAAGGAAACGCATTGAATGAGAAGGTGTGTCCAAACTTTTGGCCTGTACTGTACCTTTTATAAGCCCACCCACGATCTTTCCCTAAACATAACTGCGTCACAAGTGACGCCAATAGTCCCGACCCAACGTGTTAGCGTCATATATAAATGACGCTAAAAGTCTCCTTTCGCATCATGTGCTGAATAACAACGCCAAAGGCACCTGACCAAGCATCCGTATTTTATGCGATGGGAGTGAGAATGTGTTGGCAGTTCACATCAGAGGCTACCCGCATGTTGACAGAGTGGACCTCCTTTCAATTTAAGTTATTCAAACCCTCACATTAATGTAATGGGAATGGATTGTATCTTACCTTTTTACTTATTGAGGACTTTGTCATTTAGTAAAACCTGGAACATGATTTGTTCATGTGTAATGATGGTCAAGCATCAGAGAAACAGAGGCGAAATGTTGGATTTTTCTTCTTTCTTTATTTTTCCTTTGGAAAATAAATCAGAACATTGTCTTCAGGCTTTGGTATACACATTTACAGCATCCGATCAAAAGTATACAGCTTCTCTGCCAATCACCCTTTCAGCAATAGAAAATGCATACAAAACCATTATCTGAATTATAACTTTTAAACTTCTCATAGAGAATGGCATAACTGCAGCCTAAGTGCATAAAGTTACAGCACTTCATTAAAACCTAATTACATGATGGAGCCACATACCTTTGGAAAATAAATCAGAACATTGTCTTCAGGCTTTGGTGTACACATTTACAGCATCTGCACAAGCAAAATATAAAGAATGCATTGCGTTACATAGGCTACATGTACTACGTCAATATCCCATTGTACACTATCAGTGCTTGCTAGCAAGCGACGCACTCCAGACAGAATGTTAACACACATGGAACGACAACTAATTAACATTTGGGAATACTCGCTTAACATACGTTGTTGTCTCATACATATACTGAAACTATACTGAGATTAAACATACACATATGCTAGACACTGAGTAATATTGCTTCCAATGTATGGACGTGACTAGCGGAGTTTACGGCTAGCCACGTTAGCCCCAGTACACAGAAAGTCATGGTCATAAAGAAACATTAACAAACTTTCTGTCAAACCACGCAAAATGCAGTACGATCGTTACAGTGCATGGGAATAATATAACACAAGAGATACATCGAAGTTATCAACCTAAACATCCATTTACTTTTAGAAAACTGATATACTGGGTGAAGTACTTTGTACACTGAACCTACCCGATCAAAAGTATACAGCTTCTCTGATTAGGTAGGGAAGTAATGCGAGACTACACACAGCAGATCTATAGTACACCAAATGGCCAAAGGTGGCTCCATTCACAACTATTAAACAATGAACAATGTTCATTTTTGGCGAAAATCATATATAACAATACACTACATTTTTAACTCTGTTACACATGCACTCACTTTGCAGCAGTGAAGAGGTACTCCAAATGAAAAAAAGTAAAATAAACTTAAATTTTAGGTATGTACTTGCAGGTTCCGCTTCTTTTACACCTTTTCTTAGAAGTGGTGGGAACTTACAAATGTTTGCTGCAATTGCTTAATATTTGCAAATTCTATACTCGTTAGTGGATGATTTTATGCATTTTATGAAACTGCTCTTAAACGTGCTGTAGACTAAGCACACATTTAGTTGCCTTAAAAATATTTGTCAACTCTCAGCTCAATATTACAGCAGCTCAAGGTTGTGACTGTAGATACACAAGGACTTGCCACAGCGTGGTGCAAGTTGTTCACTCATCCAGCAAATTGCTGACGAAGGAACAAAACATATGAACATGCACCTGCTGTGGACACTAGTTGCTTTAACTACAGTATCTGTTTTCACATCATGTACATGGTTCTACTATCAGACAGAACCCAGAGTGGTTACTTTCTCTATAAGTTATAGGGACATTTTAGCGATTGCGACTATTATAAAGGCAATGCCCGATACAATTAAATCTGTCTATTTACAATCTGTCACGGTTTCAGCAGGAGGACCCAAATGCAAGACTCTTTCAGGCAGATGTGCAGAATAAACACTTTATTTTGACTCTACCACTTACACATTTCACAGGAACAAACAGAGACAAGAGACAAAAGGAACAGAAGGGTATAAAAATACACATCCCAATCAACGGAAAGACAGGATTGGACAAGACAGTAACGAGAAACAGGTGAAAGCAAACTAACAAGACAATTGGGAACAGGTGAGAGCAGAACCTGAGGGAAACTAACAAGACAGGAAGTGCAGACCATATAAGGGGATGGGCGGGAACACAGCAACAAGCACAAATCACAACACAATACACAAAATGGCCACAAGAGTGGTACAAAGGCCGTCAGTCACAGCAGGATCCTGACAACAATCTGTGGTGTTTAATTATCATGGAGTCAAATTTGGTATAACAGTGTCAAAATATCAAAGTGTCTGTCGCATAATGCCATGGGGCCAAAAAATAATTTTTCCTATAAACTTCCATGATGAAAGAGATGTCTGTAAATCAGTGGATAGTTAGTTTTGAGTGCCAAAACCCCCACGATTTGACTTGTTTCATTATTGGAATTTGACCCATTTGGTCTGATAACACCAGGAAGGTCTAGAAAAACTGCACGATTAACCCATTAAATCCAACCCCAAGTAGCAGGCTCGGTCAGGAGTCTCTAGTGCGCCTGCTCTATGGGCCCAACAGTGCTGGAGCAGCGGCTATCACCCAGGTATTTTTACACGCACCAGTTGAACCGGGGATCGCGTCCCACGAGTGGCGGCCCGTCCCGTTGTTGTGGCCGGCGTGTGGCACCTCATTTCTCTGTTGTTGCGTCCCCCAGTGCAGGTTCAAAAATTGTGACCTGTACACGTTCAAAATTCGTGACGTGTACATGAAATAAAGATCAAAATCGTGACATGTAAACAAATCAATAAATCAAAATAACATGACTATTTCACGACCTGGTGTGAGACCGGGTTGTGTATGTAGAACTACTGCCTCAGTGGTAACTAAATAGCTCGGGAAATATTACCTGATCACCTTTTCATCATTTCTCATTTATATAGACGAAAAAGTGTTTCAAATTGTCATTGTGTCTTGCCTTGAATGAATGTTTGATACCAGGTATTAAGAGTAGAGACTCCTAGTGTGGTTCTGTGAAGCTTTAACATTCTCAGCTTTCCAGTTCAGTGTCCTACAGAAACCACGATGAAATATTGAGGTGTTTACAAAATCTCAGCCTCACTTCCTCCATGTTTGCCTCCTTCTCGCTCCCTGTTCTCCTTTCCCTCCACGCCCTCTCCTGCCAATCATCTGACAGACATTATGCAGATTTCTCTCTTTAAAAACATGCTGCATTCAGAATTTACGTCCCTCCTCCCTCCCCGCTACACCTCCCTCCATCCCTCCTTCACTGCCTAAAAATGGATGACCTTACGACTTTATTTGGAGAAGCAATATATTTGACACCATTTTACCTTACACCTTCTGTCTTTCTGTCTCTCTCTCTCTTTCTCTCTTAGCATCATTAGAGGTTGACCTGACAGGAAAGGCGTGGTGTGCAGGGTTGAAGGGTATGTGAATGTGTGTGCACCCACTTCTTGGTGTCCTTGCTTGTGTATATTTATGTCAGCACGTGTCAGTCTGTTGGCATGCATGTGTAAGTGTGTTCACATGCTTGTGTGCGCACACGTCTGTGTGTCAGGCTGCCTTCAGAGGACGAGATATGTGCAACATAATGCAGGAGGAGGATGCGGTTTCTGTATAATGGGCTGATATTAACTTTCCTTTTCAAACCTTCAACCTTGAACTGAGCCAGATATACTGTATGTGTTCTGACCCAAACCATGCTAACATAAGCCATTTCCTGACAGATAGCGAGGGCGTTGCACACCCAGCTTTTCATTTTTTTAAAGGAGAGAGTTTCTAGAGTTTGGAAGCCAAGCATGTGTGGTTTGATTATATTAGATCTATGAAAGAGGTCAACTAATTTAGTATACAAGATAAAGCATCTGATATTGATCAGGATGGTGGAGACCAAAGCCCAAAGGTTCCTGTGCTATATTGTTTGTAAATTACACTTATTCAGAGCCTAGTCATATTTGGAAAGAGTTTAATAACCAGATTGTGGATTTTAATATGATTTTTTTTAGTCTTGGTATGAATCCCAAAAATATTTTATTGCAAATCTTCACTGCACTCTCAAAAGAAATCACTTTAGCATTTTAGCGTTTCGATGTTTACTTGTTAAATAGCTCACGTTACTGTATTGAGTATGTGGCGTTTTCATCTCTGTGACCAGAGCTTAGCTTAGCTTAGCTTAGCACCGCCCAAGACAATTGTGATTGGTTCAAAGAAATGCAAACAACCCCAAGAGTTTTTTTCTCCTATCCCAGAATGTATTTCAGTCAGGACCACTTTGTCAATAACTAGATTTTATTCTATCTGCAATTTGTATTTGGTGGTATGGCTCTGTTCTGGGGCCTCCCTGCACTTCCATGTGCACACTTGGAAAGCATAAGGCAGGACGAGCAAATCTCCCTGATTTCCATGTGCGTACATGGAAAGCCTTATGCGGGGAGAGCAGCAGCAGGATCCCCCTAGGGTACAGAACAGAGCAGCATCAATGACAGCAGACATGACATTGATTAAAGCAACACCAAAGCACTTTTCCTCTTCGGTCCCCTAACAGGTTTTGTCCATTCGAACTAAAGATCCGCCACCCGATCTGGCAAACTTGCATAGTGCGGGTATAGCCAATAGAGGGCCGCAAAGCGAATGCAGAAGTGCCGTTCACCCTGTTACAAGTTGATGTACCACTTAAAACGATTTTGGAAACATTATTTTAATGGTGTTGCTTTACGTCAGACAACATCAATATACATGTAAAAGGAGGAGCTGGGGTGGAGGTGGGTTGCATGCTCTGTCAGAGATGCAGCAAGATAGCCTGGGAAAAGCAGTTTAAATAGAGCGCTCTATTTTGAAAATCCTTATGCTTATCCATATGCTTAGAAGGGAATCAGCTAAACCACAAATCCACAGCGCTGTGGAGTACACCAAACATGAAGCATAGCGTAAGTTCAGACAGGTCACGGAGTCTAGCTGGGCTATCATGATTGAGCTGAGATAACTATTATCTCAGTTTTTCCTAAACCCAACCTCCGCCATCCCGTTTTTGTGGTGCATCCCCAGCGGGCCGCCTCGCGGGCTTATGGAGCGTCCTTTTTGGCCGCCTCTCGGCGTCCTTTCCCCGAGAAAATAACGTGACATTTACACGTAAAAAACGAGAAAAATAACGTGACATTTACAAGTAAAAAACGAGAAAAACGTCTCCGTGAACACGAGAAAAATAATGTGACATTTACACGTAAAAAACGAGAAAACACACAAACTGCCGTGAGACCGGGTTGGCAGATCTAATGTTTTTAGCTGAGCTAGACAGAGAATATTCGGTTAAAACAGATCGGTGATGCTGTTCTGCTTCTCATTGTTCACCAGGAAGTTAGCTGGAAGTGAATGTAGCCCTGGTGTGTTTTATGTGGACTGACTGTGTCAGACTCTCTGTAATATAGTCTATGGTCCGACTCTATTTAAAAATAAACTTTTAGACGCTTGTCAGCAACCGGTCAATTTTTGTTTTGATGAAAACTCAACTACTGGCAACTTCTCTTGCTGTTCTTCACCACTGCTTTTGAAGAAGGGAATATTGAGAGTGCCATTTATTAAAAAAACACAAATCAGTTAACAAGCTGTGTCCCAAAGTTTCCAATGTTGCCACTCAAACTGTGGCTAATTACCTTCCAGTGATGATTTTTTAAAAAGTATTTTCTTTAAAGGTCCAATATGTGTGAATTTCTCCCATCTAGCGTTGATATCATATATCGCAATCAACTCTCTCGCGCCACGCAGTTCAAAGTACGTATTACAGCTACGGTAGCCTTCGCGCTTCAAAAAGCCGGTCTCTTGCTCTTTTCAAAATTCTTTTTCTTTTTCTGTGCGAAGAACGAACGAAGAAAGACTCCTGTTTGTTGGATTTTGAATACGTGTGGTCATCCGTGTTTCCTTCTTCAAACTTCCCGGTGCCGAGAAGCTACGATTAGCAGCATTAGCTTACCGGCTAACGTATTTCAAGATGGCGCATGAATATGGAGCGTCTACCCGAGTTCATGCAAACAAAAATGTAAAATTTCAAGCCAATAGGAATACTTGGAATTGATGGTGGTGGTAAATATTCATGACAAAGGACAAGTTGGTGAACGGGCAACACAGATTTTGATAATGAACAACTAAACACGTTACATACTGGGCCTTTAATGTGCATTGGGCCTGACCCATTAGACAAAAAAAGGACTTCACTGATAACTTACATTGTCACCTCATTGTGCCGAGAAGTGTCTTTTTCTGTCCTGTGAGTTTCCATATCGTTCCTTCTCAACCAGAGTGTGAAATATACCAGCCATCTGATATCTCAACATGCTTGTACTGCAGCACTCAGTGAGTGTGTGTATGTGTGTGTGTGTGTGTGTGTGTGTGTGTCAGCTTTTCCATCACTGGCCCTTGACAGTGGGGTGTCAGAACTCACTGACAGCTGACCCACACTGCCTGCATAACTAATGCACGCACTCTCTCTCTTTCTCTCTCTCTCACACACACACACACACACACACACACACACACACACACACACACACACACACACACACACACACACACTTCCTGAAATTTCTCCAGTGTGCAAAAATGTGTTTTTCTTTCCTGTACTCCCTTTCTCTGTCTTTACACTTTGTCTGTCTTCCTGTGAGCGGCATCTCTGTGTGTGTGTGTGTGTGTGTGTGTGTGTGTGTGTGTGTGTGTGTGTGTGTGTGGACAGCTGTGCACTACCGATCTTCCGTCCTTCCCTGTGGACAGTTCACACTGTGCAGGTGTGCACCATCTCTCCTCTATATGTCCTTCACACACACATGCACGCATGCACTCACACACAGCTGATTGGAGAAAGGTTGTTACAGCTGAGAAGAAGGTAACTTATGTTAAAAAAAAGTGTAAAAAGAAGGAAATAAGAGTTGGAAACACAACCATTTTCAGCACGTAACACTGCTCAAAGCTTCCGGTGAATGTTGCCCGATGCAACCAGGGTTTAAAGTTAACACAAAGAAAGCGGAAAGTGAGGGACATCCGGGGGAACTTCTGGCGGCCCCGGGACTATCCCGTACCAGAACTGTCGTCGATCTAGACTAGGGAGAGAAAATAAAAATCACAGAACGCATCAAAACTCCTCAGTGCCTGGAACACATTGGACAGCACTTAAATGCTAGCTATTAAAGCTGATCTAAATTTAACAAAAGTGTCATTGCAAACAATTATTTATTAACGTTGATTAATCAGCTCAAAATCAGCAGGGGGAGGGCCAAAATATTAGACACCAAAAAAGATCCGCCATCCATTCTGACATACCCCCACTCCAACATTGTCGTCTAATTGTCGGAGTGGCGGCACTTCCATTGTTTTCAAACGTCCCACCACTCTGACAATTTTTGTTTCCATTAGGGTTAGGGGTTAGGGTTAGGGAATAGCAGCATGTCGGAATAGAAGCATGTCGGAGTGGCGGCATGTCGGACTGGCAGCATGTAACCTTGCCAGCATATAGTGCATCTGCTGGTATATGTGGGGCTAAAGTTTATTTGCAGTTTATTTGGGAAATCATTGCGTTTGCATGGGGTTGTTGTAAGGTAAATGTCCTAGTGCCACGTGATTATTCTGAGCAGTCGCAACTGGAAAAGGTTGAGAACCACTGTTGTAGATAACCAGCAGCATCTGAACAGGGAGAAAAATGAGAAGCTAAGCAGACAAGCAGACAGACACTCACCACTTCCGTCTTCCTTTCTGTAGCACATACACACACACACACACACACACACACACACACACACACACACACACACACATGAATTAATGCCAGTCTTTCCTGTGAGGGCAGAGTCAAGCGTTTCGTTGATGTTTTTCTCTCCCCATGAATATTAATGAATCACTCTCTCCATCAAAACACAACCGGTACTCATTTACACAGAGACCAGCGTGCAATCACACACACACACACACACACACACCGATGTGCACACACACTAAAACAACACATTTGGCTGCACACTCATATTAACGCTAAAAATGTGCAAAAAAAAACTTAAACCTGACATCCACATTCTTCACTGACTTCCTTTTACAGAAGTGACGATTAGGAGCGGTGTTTCGCTTCAAATATGTTAATTAAGTGTATTTTACAATGAGTCATTCAAAGATAGATAGATAGATAGATAGATAGATAGATAGATAGATAGATAGATAGATAGATAGATAGATAGCTGGATGTGCTTTGGTCACTACATAAAATAAACAGATTTTTAGGCTTTATTTAGGAATCAAGGGAGCAGATGTGGAGGTTTAATTGGTTTCACAAAAAGCAACATAATCAACACAAAAGAGATAAACAAAAGGTCACGGCTGCTTTGAAGAATAGAGATTTGGGAATAAAACAAGACAAAAACTGATCAGCATAATAAAGAAAAATGTAGGAAAAAGACAAAACTTTAATTGGACAGGAAAACGTAATAATGGTTGCATCAAGAGAGAAAGGGGAAGAAAGATTAAGCGTTTAGTGGGAGAGTTGGGAGGGTGGTAAACTGGTGCACGAGGCTGAGGAGTGCTGGACCCGGATTTGCAGTCAATTAAGTTGGATTTACTGGGCCCATGATGAGATTCTTACTGACTGTGTGTTTTCATATTGGACTGGGAGTACAGGTAAGCCTGGACGCTTTCCCCCCCCACCTTCTAAATCAAGACTAAACCTCCCCCGAGGCCTGCCAAGAGGAGCCTCACAAACAAAATGCTTTATGAAGGTAGAAGTGACACACATACAGGATACAGGTATGTACACATTGTGGGTTGAACACACTTAGGTAACGCTATACTTTGTAATGATGACAGGATGTATCAGCCACAACCATACAATACATACATGCACATAAAAAAAATAATTGATGTTAAAGGTGCTTTAAGTAGGATTGAGAAGATCCAGGACTTAGCCAAAAAGTTTGAACATCAACAACTTCTCAGTCCCCCTTTCTGCTGAAGCCCAAAACAGTCTCCTACGCCCCTCCCCCCACAAGGGAGAATGAATGTGTGTGCATGAGCAGTGATTGACACGCAGTCAGACACCCTCCCTGGCCCTGATTGGTGCATCTGAACAGGGAGCTGTGGATTTTTGCAAATTGCACAACTTGCTGTAAGTGCTGTAAATTACCTGCTTCATGTAGTTCTACTGGAACATAGGGTCAGTTTCAGCAAATATGACAGAAAGTTAGTTTTATAAGTATATATATATAGTTGTACCTACTGCACCTTTAATACAAATGTCTGCGTTGGGTTACGCTACTTATTTTTACAAAAAGTTTGCCGAGTCCGATGCTCCACCCTCTTAAGATTTCCGTCCGGGCATTCTACACTTAAGTCCATGCTTAATTTTCTAAAAAATAAAATTGTATTTCTGTGTGCGCACAAGACTCATGCAGTCTCATGCCCTTTTACGGCAATTGGCGGGGCGTTTACCTTTACTAGTTAGGATCAACTGGCACGCATCTTTAAACTTTCGAGTACAATGGGATTCATCATTATAATAACACAGGCAGGAACAATTATGCGGTTTAAGAACACCTTCATGATTCTGACGTAGACCTTTCTTAGGACCTTTCTTAAGAACAAATTGACAAAGAACTTCAGAAGATATTGATAAATTAGGCCCATTTTAACCATGTATCCAGCTAATTTAAATAACTCACGTTACTGTATTGTGTGAACAGTTAACTTCATTTAATAATGTACTTGGCATTTTCTTTAACGGGGTGCAAATGTTCCACCAAATCAGGTTCCTTCCCGAGACCCTTTAGCAGATCCACCCCCTCTGCGACAGGAGCTTAGTGCCGTCCAAGACAATTGTGATTGGTTTAAACAAATGCAAACAGCCCAGAGCGTTTTATTCTCCTATCCAGGAATGTACAGTATGTGTGGAGGGACCAGACCCTTCTCCACACAGGCTTTTTTGTTGTTAAAGGCAGCTGCCTGAGGTTGATGAGAGCTGTGAGAGTGAACCAAAATAGTTACGTTATGGGCCGTAAAACCAAAACAATGAGCTGAAAGAGGCTAAAAGGCTCAGTAGAGCTCAGGGAAACTGCAGTCAGAAGATAATTCTCTGTGGGTGTGACACTACAGGCGATACTTTTCACATTACACATAGTCGTTTGGCCTGTTATTAAAATATGGATTGGAAGTGAATGAGTCAAATGTTACAATCCCAAATTGCAATGAAAACAGTTCATATTTTGCTCATTTATCTTGCTGTATCTTATACACATGTCCTTGTAATTCAGCTTAAACTATTTTTTCACGTTGGTTAACTTCATGATCTTTACACAAACTATTAATATCTTCTCAACATATGCTTACATTTAATTTCCTATTATTCCCATTGCTCTGGTGCTGTACTTGCCTTCATGTACTAATTACTCGGTAGCAATCATTTATTTTCAGTTTTAAAGTTCATTGTATTAAAACCTTCATTATGATCATTAGTTTAATTTCTAATGAAGTGGTACATGTGCATGATGACATGGTATTCACATTTGTTTTTAATTCCTTAAAACAAATCAATGACATTTTTAAGACTGCAGATTAAGACTAATTTCATCCTTACTGGTGCATATTGCTGCTGTTAAATTGACTAATAAAAACAAATGGGTGAGTATGGAAGTGTGAGTGTGATATGTATTCAAAAAATCTGGTTTCTAGTATATCTTACCTGGTTAAGTCCTCTGCTGATGGGAAATGTTTCCACTTTGTTTGGAGTAAATGAAAGCAGAGCAGGCCAGTTGGCATAGGTTGAACCACCATTACTCAACAGACCAAGAAAGAAGTGCTACATACGTCAACAGAAAGACTAACGGAGAAAATGAAGACAATATGTTGTAAGAGACGGAGAGAAGTGAGGTAAAGATGAGTGGGACGAGTACGAGAACGTAGACAGCAGGATAGTGACAAGAACAAAGTGACAGAGACAAGAAGAAATATAAAGAGAAAAAGGAGAGATGAATGAAAAAAAGTAAGAAAGGAGAGGATAATAAATTTGAGTGTGGGCCATTCTGGATGCTATGTTAGCAGTTCACACACACACACAATCACACACACACGCACACACACACACACACACACACACAGTGCTAACGGTTTACACAGCACTTTATTTCTCCCATAAACAAAGAGTAAAGCCAAGCTTGTCCTCAGAGCGACCATATATTATGAACAAAAAAACCCTAGAAGGCTGCAAAGCTGAGTGTGTGAGTCTGCTCTTTGTGTGTGTGTGTGTGTGTGTGTGTGTGTCTCACAAAGCTAGTCATGTACTTCCAGAAGCTAACTCTCTACCTATCTTACTTTGTGTCTGTTAGTGTGACAATGATTGATTTTTAACTATGTTGATGACAGAAACATCCATGTACTGTAATATGTAAATTGAGTTCAGACTTATCAACCATTGCCTGAATTGGAACAAAAAAGATGCCACTGCCCTGATTCAGCGTTGCATGACATGACAGTGACTACGTTTACAAGCTGTCAATTTTCGGGTTATGGTCGGGTTAAGGTCACTATTCGGGTTTCTGAAACATTCGGAATAACCCGTTTACATGCGTGAGCAGAGAGAGTTACTACATGGAATTTGTAATCAATTGGCAATATCCCGATGTAAACGGCGACGCACGGTTAGCGTCTGGACGTACGGACAACCTTAAGACGCAATAACTTTTCGGTGACCTTCTTATAAATCTCTCTATCTCTGTACTTTCTGCCGTCAACAAAAGACATTATCTTCATGGTTTTCACCACACTAACAAAGAAATTGGTTTCCTCCTCGCTCCAAAAATGTGGTGCTGTGCTGCGTCTCGCCATGTTTACCTCTACTTCTTGTTTACTTCTGGTATACTGCGCGCAGGTTTTCTGCATTGAAATATATATAACTATATTATTATAGTATATAATTATTATTATAACTATGTTTTCTGGTGCATACAAGAAGTTTCTCTACTCAAAAGACCAAGATTCCTCGCGAATAGAACATGCGCAGAACACAAACCAATGTTCCTTTTGATGGGGATATGCCGATACGCGTTTACATGACCAAAATTTCGGGTTAGAAAAGGGGTAACCCAGGTAGCATATTCGGGTTTTTAAAAACCGGAATATGAGCATATTCGGGGTTTTGCTGGTGTTTACATGGCTGTGCGTGACCGGGTTATTGCTAATATACCGGTTTTGAACGGGTTATTGGCTGCACCTAAACATAGTCAGTGACATGACAGTCCTAGGAATATTTATATTTTATACGCATATCATGGTAATATATCCCACTTCAGATGTATTTGTGTAGGCATTTTAAACTCCGGTGGATTTATGAGGACTATGGTTAGCCTCAGGAACCTGTTTTGGTGGAACGTGTACGTTCAAAAGTTGTTTTAGGCGTGCAACAGAAAACTCAGACTGGACAGATAGTCTAATTAGCTGTCTGGCTTTACCCTGCAGAGATCTGAGGAGCAGTTAACGATAATCCTCAGAAATCCACCAGAGTTTAGAATGCCAACACAAAAAAAGCGGAAGGTAACGAACATGCGGCCTAAATGAGGGACATCCGGCGGAGTTTCCGGCGGCAACGGAGCAATCCCGGAAGTGGAAGGTCCTGTATATAGACTAGTACCTACTTAACACAGAAAGTAGCAGTATGCAATAAGAAGTAAAGGTACTGATGAAAAAGTGCCTACTCCGTCCCAGTGAGAACCGGCCCATCTCAGGCACTGTCACCAACAATACAGTATGATTAAAACACTGAATAGATTTAGTTTAGTGACAATTAATAATAGTGATAGTAATTTGAATATGAAGTTGAGAAACAAGTGTAGCTGGCAGCAGATCTCTCGCAGCAGAGTGCGAGAGAGCAGGAGGATTTTGGCAATTCTCACTCCCATCGCGTAAAATATGGTCGCTTGGTCAGGTGCCTTTGCCGTTGTTATTGACGTTAAAAGTCTCCTTTAGCATCATATCTAAACGCGCTTTATCTAAACGCGCTTGGTCGGGACTATTGCCGTCACTTTTGACGCAGTTAGGTTAAGGAAAAGGTTGTGGGTGGGCTTACATTTCCATGACACGCGGGAAGAACACGACGGTTGGGTTCAGGAAAAGAAGAACAGGCGGTTGGGTTTAGGAAAACAAGAAAGCGACGTGGTTAGGGTTAGGGTTAGGGTTAGGGTTAGGGTGACAGCCACTGCCCAAACGTCTGTATTTTACGAGTTTCGGAGTGAGGACGATTTGGATTTTGGATAGAGCGCAGAGTGGATTTTTAAAATGTTTTAGCGTCGCTTATCTTATCTTCTCCTGCTCCAATTTTTATCTGGTACCACTCACACTACGAGTTTGAAGCATGCCCATGCACATCTCTGTGTACACGCCCTCCCCTGTCCATGCCACCAAGCGCCTGT
Source organism: Perca flavescens (assembly GCF_004354835.1). NCBI lineage: Eukaryota > Metazoa > Chordata > Actinopteri > Perciformes > Percidae > Perca > Perca flavescens. The sequence continues at coordinate 6,173,473 of NC_041338.1, read as the reverse complement.
CATCCGGCGGATTTTTGCTGGCGGGGCTTCGGCCGTGAAGGGAGGGTGGGCGCCTGATAAATCTGATAAATGCAACGCAGCTTTTTTTCTTTTTTTGGAACGAAAGGTGAGCGATTTTGAGTGGAGCGGGGTGAAATCTGAATTGAGGGCAGAGCAATATAGAACAGAGCAGCCAGGAGCGGAGGGAAATTCTCACTCGGCTGCCTCTGTCTTTATCTTTGCATTTCCTTACAATGGATGTGTGTGTGTGTGTGTGTGTGTGTGTGTGTGTGTGTGTGTGTGTGTGTGAATAGAGAGAGATGCTTGGATGCAATTTTTCCACATGTGGTGGCTGAATCAGCTGTATCCAACATAAGCAAAACAAGCCTTTCGCCTCACAAGAATGAAAACAGTACTGGTTCATCTTCTCATAGCTCAAGAAGACAATTCTTCTTAAATTCATTGAGACATTTTTAGAATTCTGTGTGATGCCACAATGAGTGGTTAGGGACCGCTCAGTATTTATGGAGTGGACCACCAGAGGAAAATAGGGGAGGGTCATGTCTTTTTATTCTTTGTTGAGGGGAGGGTCACCCAAAATGTTATAGTCTAGCAAAATTTCAAAGTGGCTTGTTTGATGCATATTTTTCCATGTAGCTCTCAGTCTCGGCCCTCCTTCGCTACCAGATGGGTCTGTCATGACCCGATATTTTATAAATATTTTAAATAACATAAAACAACTAAATGGTGGTAGGTTATACATCTGATTTCATATACAGCTTTAGTAAAAAAAAGTATTTCCTGGCTGACGATGGGAGCAGCAGGACGTAAAAAACGAAAATTACTGTTGCACTATGTCTGCACATCTTGCCATGCCAACGTTGCAATAAAGATTTCCTAAATGCCATGTATATACATTTGATGTCAGCTTACTAATTGATTGCGCATTTTGTGTAGATTTGGACTTGTATACGTTTTATTCCACTTTGTTTTCAACGGCGAAGTGGATAAGCCTCGTTCACCTGTTTGGACCTGGCTGGTGAATGTGACGCGCGTAGGACTTACTGGATACACCGTATCATTTACCTTTTTGTGGATCTACTGATCGCTGTGGATTACTTTTTTTTTCGTGTCATTAGATTACGGCAAAATACGGATCTTTTTTCTTAACATTTTATGTGATTGGGCTTGGTTTCTGCGTTTGGAGAGGCTCAACAGACCGAACACTAAGTGCTCACTGTTACATTTTAGTTGGATTTAAGTGTTGGGGCATTCCGCCACCGTCTGTCTATTGTGTTCCAAGACAGCCGTGCCGCGAGTGGTTTTCATAAGGGCTAATTGTTAAATTGTTACAATGTAATTTCAAATCTGCTTTAAAAATAAACATATATGTTTGGGAATATAATAATATACGATCTATGGTTCAGCTTCAGCAGCTTTACCTATATGCTAAAATAAACAATGACTGAGGAGGCCTAGTGACGAGTCCATAGCAACCAGTTTGTGTGTTGAATTTGTTAACCAGAGTGCTTTGGTGAATGGTCTCAATGTTTAATTGTTTTATTTCATGTGAATACTAGTTTACTAGATGAGTAACTTAGTATCTGAAGTAATGCAGGAAGTGTGCATTTAGTTTCCATGCTTATTGTGTTTCCACAACAATGTTAGTGAGTAAATCTACTGAAATGGCCGCCACATGCGTAAGATAAGAATGCAGAGGTTTAATCATGTATGTCATGGCTGTAAAAAATAAATGGCATCTGCACATTATTTATCAAGTGCTAATAAGTACAGAAGGGATCCTCGAATAATGGGGAGGGTTATGCCTCTTTTCGCAATCATTTTGGAGGGTCATAGACATTTTTTTACTGGCGAAGGGAGGGTCAAGTCTATTTTTACTAAAGATCCCAAAACTCCTCCGGTTGCCCTTTATATAAACAATGAACAGTCCCTTAGGGACAAAATATGGTCTTGAGTCGGAATGGAACCTAGGGTCAGTCCACTTAAATTATATAAATAGTTTGCACACATCGCACTTGGTCAAGGCCACACCCCCACCCTCCACCTTGCCCCCCCTCTCTCCTCCTCAAAAGCATTTAAAGCTACAGACACAGAAATGCCACATCCTAAGTAAAACTCATTGTGGGACTGGCTTGTAGTGGCTGTAATTCTGCACCAAGGCTGAATTTCGGGAAAGAGACTTCAGATACAGTATTAGGGGACCACTAAGGCCTATATAAGAGCATCCAAAAAGCAGCATGTCATAGGACCTTTAAAAAAAACTACATAAACAATGTTGCTACATAAACAACAAAGGCATAAAATAAATCAGAATATGGATAAAATGAGGATATGTGGACTTACTGTGTGTGTATGTGGGAGTAGTATGAGAGACAGGAAGGCCAAACAAAATCAAATATGAATAGTTCAGATCAATATAGACAGTTAAGTTTGGTTAATCAGACAGTTCCTAAGCCTCTTTTTTAATTTAAAGTGAAATATAGACCGTTTTGCTTCCTTTTGGAGGTATAGAGCCATGCCGATTGTTTTGTAGTTTTATTTTATTCATTTTAATTGCCAAGTTTTTGAACTAGTATAGTGAAGATGGTGAACTGACCCTTTACATTGAATACATTTAAAGTACCCAGGCGGGTAAGACACTCGATAACGTAAATACAAGCACTTTTTTTATAAAGGTCCCATGAAATGGTGCTCTTTGGATGCTTTTATATAGACCTTAGTGGTCCCCTAATACTGTATCTGAAGTCTCTTTTATATAGACCTTAGTGGTCCCCTAATACTGTATCTGAAGTCTCTTTCCCGAAATTCAGTCTTGGTGCAGAATTACAGCCGCTAGAGCCAGTCCCACAATGAGCTTTCCTTAGGATGTGCCATTTCCGTGTCTGTAGCTATTGAAGCGGAGAGCGGGGGGGGCAAGATGGAGGGTGTTGGGTGTGGCCTTGACTAACTGCCACTTTGCTCGTTTGAAAGCCACGATGTCTCTCTCTTTCATGGGTGGGCTAAATTCTCTGGGCAAGCAAAGCAGAGAAAGGGGAGGTAACCTTTCCCCTTATGACCTCATAAGGAGCAAGATCCCAGATCGGTCCATCTGAGCTTTCATTTTCTCAAAGGCAGAGCAGGATACCCAGGCTCGGTTAACACCTATCGCCATTTCTAGCCAGTGGGGGACCATAGGTAGGCTGAGGGAACGCATATTAATGTTAAAAAACCTCATAAACTGAATGCCATAGGACCTTTAACAGGAAGGACAATTAAAACGTTCACACCTTCTGATCTGATGTTGTGTCCATTTAATGAATTTATAATTGGAAAGTAATCTTGATTTGGCTGACTCTTTGCATCCAGCAGGGGATGCAACAAACATACACACACACACACACACACACACACACACACACACACACACACACACACACACACACACACCTAAAAAGCAGGAAAATGTAGAGAAGCGATAACCAGTCCAAAGAAACTTGTGATGTGTTTTGATAACCTTTTAATCCAGCCTCTACAGGACAGTGGGATAAAAAGATGAATGGGAGAGTGAGATGTAGTGATGGATGAATAAAGGAATAAACTACACACAAACATACGTGTCTGTAGTAAAAGACAGGGCATACAATTATCACTTTGAAGTGCACACATAGAGACCACAGGGAGGGACAACAGACTGACACACAAGACCCTGTGAGGGAAAACACACATATTCACTGCGAGAGCTAGCTGTGCGAAGAGCGTGTGCTAATTTTTTTGCTAAGCGCGGTAATTGCAGCTCCCATTGGCTTCTTCAAATGTCAGACACACACACACACACACACACTCACACACACAGACAAGCATTAACAATAGACAAGAGCGAAGTAAAAGTTCCTGAAGTAAAAAAGCCAATTATGTATTGTCTTTGGTTTATTTGGCTTTAATTAGCTTCCATAAAGTGTTTGTTGGCGTCCCCATTAAAAAAAATAAACAGCAATTTAAAAATTGCAAAGAAAATTCAGACACCGCAGAAAGTGAAAGGGTAAACAATTGAAATGAGAGATTTGTAAACACACAAGATGATCTCACATGACAAATACAACTGTTATTTGCCCACCATTGGCAATTTCTTGATGAAATTCTAAGTGGCTACTCTTAAGGTTTACTGAAGCACAGTTGGAACTAATTTATAATTCAGAATACTGGTACAGTGGGGGAAATAAGTATTTGACCCCTTGCTGATTTTGCAGGTTTGCCCACTTACAAAGAATGCAAAAATCTACAATTTTAATCATATGTACATTCTAACAGTGAAAGACAGAATCCCAAAGAAAATTCCAGAAAATCACATCATATGAATTTATTAAAATTGATAACCATCTGATGAGGAAAAACAAGTATTTGACCCCCTGGACAAAAAGCAAGTATTCTGGCTCCTACAAGCCAGTTAGTCTTTCTTTAAGACACAGCCCCAAACCTAACCAATTATCTACATCAAATACACCTGCCTCACCTCGTTACCTGTATAAAAGACACCTGTCAACACCCAAACAACCAGCATCCAACATCACCACCATGGGCAAGACCAAAGAGCTTTCTACGGACATCAGGGACAAGATTGTTGATCTGCACAAGGCTGGGATGGGCTACAAGAGAATCGGAAAGCAACTTGAGAGAAAAGATCAACTGTCGGTGCAGTTATCAGGAAATGGAAGAAGCACCACACCACCGCCAACCTCCCTCGGTCTGGGCCTCCACACAAGATCTTGCCTTGTGGGGTGTCCCTGATCATGCGAACGGTGAGGAATCATACCAAAACCACAAGGGGGGAACTGATGAATCAACTGAAGGCAGCTGGGACCACAGTTACAAAAGAAACGGTTGGTAACACACTACGCCGTCATGGATTGAAATCCTGCAGCGCACGCAAGGTCCCCCTGCTCAAGAAGAAACATGTACAGGCCCGCATGAAGTTCGCCATTCACCACCTGGATGACTCAGAAGAGGCCTGGAAGAAGTTGATGTGGTCAGATGAGACCAAAATAGAACTTTTTGGCCTCAACTCAACTCGTCGTGTTTGGAGGGCAAAGAACACCGAGTACAACCCAAAGAACACCATCCCCACCGTCAAGCATGGTGGTGGCAACATCATGCTTTGGGGGTGCTTTTCAGCCAAGGGGACGGGACAACTCCATCGTATTGAGGGGAGGATGGACGGGGCCATGTATCGTGGAATTCTGGACCAACATCTCCTTCCCTCAGTGAGAGAGCTGAAGATGGGTCGAGGATGGGTGTTTCAGCACGACAACGACCCTAAGCACACCGCCAAAGCAACAAAAGAGTGGCTGAAGAAGAAGCACATCAAGGTTCTGGAGTGGCCTAGCCAGTCTCCAGACCTGAATCCGATTGAAATTCTTTGGAGGGAGCTTAAAATTCGAGTTGCCTGGCGACAACCTCGGAACCTGAATGATTTGGAGGCTTTCTGCAGGGAGGAGTGGGCCAACATCCCTGCCAAAATGTGCACAAACCTTGTCACCAACTATAAAAACCGTTTGACATCTGTGCTGGCCAATAATGGCTTTTCTACAAAATATTAACATGCTGTTTGTCCAGGGGGTCAAATACTTGTTTTTCCTCATCAGATGGTTATCAATTTTAATAAATTCATATGATGTGATTTTCTGGAATTTTCTTTGAGATTCTGTCTTTCACTGTTAGAATGTAAATATGATTAAAATTGTAGATTTTTGCATTCTTTGTAAGTGGGCAAACCTGCAAAATCAGCAAGGGGTCAAATACTTATTTCCCCCACTGTATATACAGTTGGTTAAACTGTGCTTAAACTACTCTTGCAGGGCTTAATAACTTGGAGCTGGAACCAGGAGGCAGTTAGCTTACAGTTTTTGCCCATTGCATACACACTGAAATGGAAAGATATTACACAATTATCAAAACCTTACACTCAAGGAGCAAAACATTGGCCCAGATGTGCACCACTATAAGCACAATGTCAGCCTCACACTTTTTGCAAAACAATACACATGGTGATTTGCAAAACACAAAACACACTTGTATACCTATATTAAAATGACATGCATAGCACAATTATTTAAACTGACACAGAGAGCAAAACCTCTTCTCAAGTCTCCAAAAGTCTAAACACATTTTCTGCTTTACACACATTTTGCAATTCAAAGTGGCACTTTTTAAATGCACTGAACACAGTTTTTTTACATAAGACACAACAATCTGACATAAAGTCACATGTTTGCCATTTCAAAACACTGCCATTCAAAATGACACTACATGAGCTAATTGGCTAATATATGAGCCACCTGGCCAAACACCTCAATGGTTAATTGTTACCACTTCAATCAGGAAGTAAGCACTATGAAAAGACCACAGGTGAGCACCTTTTTTTTTCTTTTTTTCAACATTTCTGCACATTTTTTCTCCAATTTTCTTTTTCAGTTTACTGTTTTTTGTGAGCATATTTTTGTTCAGTCCAATGTAAATATGTCTGCTGTGCATATGTTGCACTGACTTGTTTGAAAAAAAAATGAACAATCTGCATGTGAACAGTCTGAATTTTCTACAATTTGAACTATTTTAGTATTATGACAAAGCACAGTAAAGATGAGAGTGCTTTTCATTATGCCCAACAGTGTGTAGTTGGTTAGACAAAAATCTGGTAATATGAATGAAGTGTGTGCCATTTGGTGCAAAAGTTTGATTTTGATCATGCTATATGTAGTTTTGGTTGCAGTGCTTCTTTTTGCAGGATATATGAGGTATTTTGCAGTTTGGGTGTGTGGTTTTGTGAATTGTGTTAAGTATTTTGATAAAAACCAGCCTAGTTTGCAAAATTGTGTTTTAGCAATTGGAAAAAAACTGTAGACCCAGAAGTATGTCATGATGTCACTTCCTTGCAATTCCAAAGCACTGACCGTGCGTTCATGGACATCGGAAAAACGTTTTTCCGAGTGAAAACGTCACCATTCACGTAACATGCTGGGGGAATCAGAGGTGGGAAACTGGGGCTGGATTTTGATACCCGAGTTCCCCAGTTGGTGACGCGTTGTTGACAACTGACTTTTAACATATTTTAATGACAATAAACTATTTAATGTGGACAAATGCCTCTGCTAAGAAACATACACATACATAATATGTTTCAAATTATTCATAAATAGGCCTATGTATAAAAAAACAACACATTATCCGTGTCTTTTCCCGTTGGTTGTCCTGCAGATAACACAAACAAACACCTGTCCATGTGCTGTTTGGATGCTCGTATAAGAAAACAGCAGAAAATCTTTTGTTATTGTGGCCTCCATGTTTTCACACACCTGATGCTCTAGGCTACGCCAACCGTTGGTGGCAGTCATGCAAAAAAGTTGTTATGCCAAACGGCAATATAACAGAAGAAGAAGAACACTCATCCCGACCATGTGAACGCTGCCAGTCGGAAAAACAACGTAACCACGGGGGCGGTCCCTGTTCTTCCGAAGTGGCATGAACGCGCCATGACTGTCAAATGACCACACCTGTGAGCCAATCTGTGAAACACTGCCATCACGTACGCAAAAACATGATTGCTTAATTGTAGACACACCAAACAGGTTTAGGCACTATAGAAATGCAGCTGGTAAGTCTAGTATTTTCTGTACTGTATTTTCAGTTCTTTTCAGATATTTCTTTTTTTACTGTAATTGTAACCTGTACTGGATACATTATTTTATGTCTGTCTGTTTGCTGAGCTAACAGTGTTATGCACACTACTGTAGTAGCTGTATGAAAACTGGTTTTGTTGATTCTCCATGTTGACTGATTTGGGTATATGGAGAGAAATAAATTACCTGTAACAGCAAGGCAAGGCAGCTTTATTTGTATTGTACATTTCAGCAAAAGGGCAATTTAAAAAAAAAAAAAATAAAATACGAGGTTTTAGGATACACGTAATCCACCCGCAATCCTTGCCGTTCTCAGAATCGGCCAGTCCCACCAGGCTTACTTTTTAATTATTTTTATATATTTATTATTTTTTTATTATTATATTTTTATTATTTATTATATATTTATATGGTGGTGGTGATGGCGCAGTAGATATAACGAATGCCTTTGGTGTGGGAGATCTGGGCACCCCTAGTGCTCCAGAGGTGTGCAACCTCTGCTATATTCCAATTGCAAGTCACTTTGGATAAAAGCGTCCGCTAAATGACATGTAATGTAATATGCTTACATAGATTGTCATACAGTTCCAATCTTCCACAATGTAACTTCAGTATAAGAAATGAACAATTATTTAAAGAAAGGCAGCATCAAATAGAAAGCTCTTGATTTAAAATAACAGAGTTGCGGTGGACCTGCAGTTTTCTGGGAGTTTGTTCCAGATATGTGGTGCATAAAAACTGAACGCTCCTTCCCTTTGTTTATTTCTGACTCTGGGGACAGACATTAAGAAGAATGCTATTTGTATACAGTTTTTGTTAATGCCTCCTCCCGGGCCCAATTTTTCCCGCAAAGTCACAAAATGATTTACGGCAGACGGTGCTACAGAGCAGACATTCTGATGGGTCACAGATTTCGGCACAACACCGGAAAAATTATTATAAGTTATTGAATCCAGCCAGGTAAAGGGTAGCAGGAGATTTCTTTATATAGGCCTAATTGTATTTCAATTTTATTTTAGAAGTTATCTGCTGTAGTTATGGCTGATACTGGGGCAGGGCCATCCAAGAAAGAAGGAAATTAAATGAAGAACAACTAAATCCAAGTAACACTCCGTCGGGCCATCAACAGATGGAGACAATTACGAGATTGTAAAGGATTCAAAAACCAACCCCCGGATTGGCCCTCACGTATGTAATATGTCCGTTTCATTCATAAAATAACTTTAGAATGTGAGATGTGGATGTACGTCAGTAGCCAACATTAAATTACGTCCTCCTTCCATTTAGCACCCAGTTTTATTCCTTTAAGTCCATGTTTGGATTGGCCTACTATTTTCTTTACCCTTGTCCCCCTATATTTGTGTAAATGTTCCTTGGGTTTCATGAAATGTGCTATATAAATCAAAGTTACTATTACGTTGGCTAGAAACAAAGTCGTATAGCTTTGGCTAGTGACACAGTGACAGTGATACCCAGTTTAACTCAAAAGACATCCAAAGTAGACTAAGTTACCATATGCAACGATGCATCTGTAACTTATTCTTATTGTAAATGAATGATTTTCTGTCTGAGCAAAACATTCATCGCAACTATATGACCTCCCCGTAACGCTAAATCCTAAAACATTACCACTTGGTCCAAAACGGCCGCTGAAATTGATTGTTTATTTTTTTCATCCATCTGTAACCCACAACAGTCAATGCACTGATAACATACAAAAAATAACATTGTTGCTTTTACTTCCACAAAAGAAAAAATGAACAGACAAGAAATCTATCTATCTATCTCTCTCTCACTCTCTCTCTCTCTCTCTCTCTCTCTCTCTCATATATATATATATATATACATACAAGAAAGAAACCGGAACAAAAAGGTGTAGGCTGAAGCCTGAGCTTATTACACCTACCCTTTTTACATGAAATGATATTCTTTCATACGAAGATGAAAGTTACGGAAACTAAAGGTGTAGACACATATAGCCGACGGCCAACCATTGACAGAAAACCACGTCGATATGATCAGTCGCGTCCCCGAGGTCCAAAAAACTGCCACAGAACAGACCAAAAAGACGAGAGGAGACGAGACGTAATACGTCTCTATAACAGCAGGCGGCGCTAATCAGTATTGTTGCCCAAGAAATGAAAACCGGCAGCTGATTGGACAAACGCGTCACATGGGTTTGTTTTCTCCGGAAATTCAGACCTGGACTGTCATGGCGGCCGTTCAGAATACGATCTCATATTGTACTAAAATAGTTCACTGAAACGTGTTTCTGAAAACATTTTAAGCGAGAAATAGGCCGTGCAGTTGCTGAATCTGTCTTCATTTCAGCTCAACAAAGATTTTGAGAGATTCTAGTCACGCTCATTCTGCTCGCCATTTCCGGGTGAGTCCCGACTGCCCTGTCTCCGACTGAACACGTCGGGTCGGCCAAAATGAACGCGGACAGCCCCCCAGACTGACGACGGCACGGGACACACCGAACAGATTTGAGTCACTAACCTCGCCAGACTGTCCAACGGCTGATAATCGGCCTGATGTGTCCCGGCCCTAAGTATACACTATATAACCCAGTACAACACAAAAAATCTAATACATTTTGTGTACCTTCTAGTAATCACACTTCTGTTTTATATTTGTTAATCACCTTATGGTTAAATCATTTTTTAAATCGGTCGATTGTGTTACACATTTTCATGTCAATTTCTAATTCATTCCACAGTTTAACGCCATACACTGAAACACATCTTTGTTTTACGTTTGTTCTGCTATTTGGTTTAGTGAAAATACAGTTCATATTGACATTCTTTTATTTGAAGAGCCTCTGGATACAGTCTGGCAACATGCAACATGAAATCAACATGTAGCCACTATAAGTTAGTAAGAAAGAAACAAACCAAAAAAGAGATAAATACAAAAAACAACAAAACAGGTAAACAAAAATATATACATTAAATACAAACAGGCATACTTGGATGGGGGGGTATGAGCAGGTCACCGGAGACTATAACAGTATCATCCTTGTTTTCATTAGACACAGTATATCACAAGCAAGGCAAGTTATCACCTCTTTGTGTTAGGTATGTGTCCCATTTTTTTCCCAGAAGGCATCACCTTTGTCCTTTTGAACATTATAAACATTTCAGCAACCCACTCCACCTTGGACTGAACATTGAACATTGGATTGCTATGTGTGGCCTTATTCACGCTGAATGACAGTGCACATAGCAAAGAAGGGTTTAAAGAATCGTTAAAGTCATCCAGGATTACGCTGTAATCTGACACATAACCTGCAGTAATGATAGCAAGACATGTCAGCTAAATACAGAGTAAAAATGGGATGACAAGGAATTTAAATAATTACACTTACTGCTGAGTGCAGCCTTAGTTAGATCTCACAGCAAAGATTGCCCAATGGAAGTGCAAACCATAAAGTTGTATTAAAACTAAAATAACTAATAGGTTATGTAAGATTTTATTCCCACATTTCCGCCCACCTTATTGGCATGAGGACTGAGAGACAGTGGATATACTTAACACTAGTGGTGTAACGGATCATAGTTGATCGCTCATGGTTTTGGAATTGTGGATTAATTGCAAAGTTTAACCATAATAATACTGTGAAATTATTTTTTACTGTCGCCGTTACCTAAAAAGGCTGATAAATCTCTATGGAGGGTTGCCATGAAAAGATACAGGCAACACATTTTTATATTCACGTGAACAGCGCATGTTAAGAACAGTTGAACGTTCACTTGAACGGAGCATGTTACAGTAAAAGCAGTCGATAGAGCCAGCTACAGCTCCGTTGCATCAGCGGCAGTTTCTAGTTGAGTTACCCGAGAATAGGGGGCTTTGAGCCGGGGGTTGGGTACTGAGACCTGGTGCCAATATGACAGTGGTACCTAAACGACCGGTATCTACCGGACGGAATAGCAAACGGAGATTTTGTTGTCTCATTTCGGTGTTACCTGAATGCATGCGCTGCTCTCTGGTGCTCCGAAACGAACATTACAGGCAACCATGGGCAATTTATTTTTTTAATCAATTTAAGTGCTTCAAGTGAGAGTTTGCAACGCTGTCTGTTAGTGACAGAGGACAAACAATTACAGGTTCAAAGGGATTGAAACAGGTTTAATATCCTGTGTTGCTGTCGCCGATGCTATGCACCTGTAACCCAGTCAAGGAAAGGGTTAACAGAAACTTAGTTTTGGCCATTCGGAGGTGGTTGTGCCAGACTCCCGCCTTTGGCTGAGTCTCTGTCTGATCTGTCATAGGGAGAGCAGGAGTGCGGTTGTGAAGTTTAACGTTGGTAGTCCCCAGAGAAGAAGTTGGTAATTTCATGGTGCAGATTAGAACCCAAATTGAAACGTAAGTAACTCAAATTGCTGAATGTTATAACATTGTGTCAAATTGGTCGTTATTACTGTGACTTATAAAGTGTCAGGTTTAGTTCCATCATAGTGTAAAAAAACGTTAGCTGACGTTGTTGTTCAGTAGCTATTTTACAGATTATCGGCTAATGACATTACTGAATTAGCAGGGGCAAGGCACTGTATCCGTGTCACATTCTCATCAGTGGCTGAGCCCAACTAAAGGTCTGGTCCTAGAACCGCCCCTGTTGGCAACAGAAGCATCGCTGCATGTCACACTAGTTAACACTGTTACACTTGGCAGCAAGTACAGTAATGTAAGTCTACCATTAGCTAGTAGCTGGATTAAATACGGCTAAAATGCTGACATCTAAACGGTGTAAAGTGTGACAGTGGCTGTTGGAAAAACAACACAGACAAGACTAAATGCTGCGAAACTGGTAAACCTCATGGTGCATTTAAAGTTATTGTAAAATACCCATTTCTCATCTGTTTTTGTTGTTAAATAGCAATTTACATCTGAAAGAAGTTATTATTGCTAAAAGTTATTGTTATTACATTTTTTATAATCATTTAAATTCCGCCCTTTTTTGTGCTGATCCTAAAATTAATCCGATCCGTGACTCAAAACTGTGATCCAATCCAAACCGTGAGTTTTGTGATCCGTTGCACCCCTACTTAACACACACTGCTGAGTGAGTTTTAAAAGAGACTGCAAAGCAAATGAGGTCTCTGTAATCTGATACAAACACTGCTCAGCTGATCGGAACATACTACCTTGCAGTATAGACAAAATGTTCATGTATTGCTGAACAGGTTTTCAGCAAGTTAGTGACAAAGCATATATAAGAGATACATTTTGCTGAACAGACTTTCAAAAAGACAAATCTGTGAAGTCACCCCAAGTTTGACGATGACAAAGGACTCTGGTGTAATCTGATAAACAGGCTGCTAGGTACCCTGCCAAATGCTACCTGACATAACGAGATGACTGGTGGTCTGCCAATAGGACAAGCACACACACTCTATAGATGACAAAATGTTTTACAAGGGCGACAACCTGAAAACTGTAAAGCTCGATGCCGTCTGGACAAGCAACACAATGGAAATGGAAAACTCTCATCTTCCAACATTCTTCAATGTTAACTGTGTCTGTATACTTACACTTTACTGTACACAGTCCAGTTGAGATGATTTCTGAAGGGTCACTACAATAGCCAGCATTCTTTGCCAATGTCGGCTAATGCTGACAAAGATGCTAGCTTGGATTTAGTGTTGGAGCAAGCAGTTTGGCGGACAAATTTACCATCACAGATATGAGCATGTGTTTCAGGATGGGCACGAAGTGCATGTTGGCACGAATGAGGTGAGCCTTTCTTTCAATTGATCTAGAGCCCTGATTTAAGGCCATAAAAATCCAATCATGTACAGAAAATAAACTCCACATTCGCAGATAGGGTAGCAGATTAAACACTTTGTCCACAGTACTTTGAAATCTTTTTCAAATTTTTTTCCCTGTATCAGAATGATAATGGGTGCTTACAGACCTTTCTCAAGCGCTGACACAGCGCTGTGGAGATAAGTCTGGCTATGCAAGACAAGTTGTACTCTAACCCTTAAGGCGGTTACACACCAACCAGACAGCCAGAAAAGCCAGTCGGACAATCAGTCTCCCCGAGTTGGTCCAAAAAGTGCCTGAGAACACACCAAAGAGACGAGACGTAATACGTTGTGGCATCACAAGGGACGTGTGGTAGAGGGACGCTATTTTCCTCTACAGGAGTGGCTACCCAGTGACAAAATGGCCGCCACCCACACTACAAGTCCCAGAATGCACTGCACAGGGAGGTGCAAATGCCTCAGCCTGTTGATTACTGCAGGTGCTCATGCACTGGAAGAAGACAAAGAGAGCAGAGGCAGAGAGAAGGAAAGCAGAGGTCATGGGGAAAGAACCTAAGCTACCAGGACTTTGCTAAACCTAGTAGCGCTAATCTGTATTGTTGCCCAAAAAATGAAAACCGGCAGCTGATTGGACGAACGTGTCACGTGGGTTTGTTTAATAGAAATAGGCCGTGCAGTTGCTGAATCTGTCTTCATTTCAGATCAACAAAGGTCAGTTTAAAAGATTTTCATCAGATTTTTAGAGATTCTAGTCACGCTCATTCTGCTCGCCATTTCCGGGTGAGTCCCGACTGCCCTGTCTCCGACTGAACACGGACGACGGCACGGAACACACGGAACAGACTCGAGTCAGCGACCTCGCCAGACTGTCCAACGGCCAATTATCGGGTTAGTGTGTCAGCGCCTTTGGTCTATACCGCAAACATCAAGTCAGTGGCGCACTGGCATGTCGACAGCGTTCGTGCAAAACTGAAGCAACTTACTATACTGGTTCCGTCTGGTTCGAGCATTTCAAAGCATTGAGCAGCAAAGGAGCAACCAAACTTTCTTTGCAGTGTGCAGTTTTCCTTTGACACTAAACAATGTTTCCCACTCACAATCCTATAGATAAAGTTTGAGAGAGGACAAGAAAGTATCAATAAACAGCAATAAAGGAGAAAACATGCCATCAGAAACAATAAAATCAAAGTACATGGGATTAAAATGATAAAATAATGATAAAACTCATATGTAGTAAATTGTAATAGTGTAGTAAAATAGTATTCTTTAATTTGGCATCAAACTCGTGTTAATGCATTGTCAAAAAATAGACCGGAAGCGTTGATAAACGCAGCTGAGACACAAGCCTGCATGGAGCTGGTGCAGACATCTGCATAGATTAAAATGAGAGCGTATTTGTTGCTTGGATGTGTGAGTAAAAAAAACACTTCTGACATGCTTGCGGTCTTGACAGGGGGTTACCCTGAACACTTACATCAGCATCTCTCAGGTATGTTTTGGTGAAACAGTCAGCAGTGCTTCCATGACCTCGAAGGAGGTTATGAAGGATTGTCTCATCCTTTGCTAATGGACCTGAAAGATGGATGCAACCAAATTTTAATGAATAACCCAGTCAGTGAATCCTGTCCATCCACTGTAAACCCCACATAGATAGCCTGGTGTAACAGTAGTACATTTCCAGGATAATTGCCCTATCCTGGAACGTATGTGCGATGTAGCCAGACATTATTCCACAGCACAATGCAAGACTGGCAATGCAAGACCACCACCACATAGACAACCTTGGCCTGCCTCACAGGCATATCAGCCTTTTTTGTGTGCAGTCATACACTGAGGTCAAATAAAAGCTTTCCGTGCATAAGTGAAGGTCTTCCGAGGTCTGAACCAGCTATCTGAAGATAGAAGCACAGGTCCTTCTATCAGTCCTGGAATCACTGCTACTTAGGGTTTCTGGTAGCTGAAAATTGAACAGCCTTGCTAGCCCATGACCCTTGTGACCATTGTCGAAAAGATTTGAGAAAAGTTGCTTCTTTTGTGAACATACTAGTGGTTATCCATCCACACTCCCAGTAGCTGAGGGAACATTGATCCAGATCATTTTGGAGACCCACCACTCATACCTTTGTATTGTGGACCACAGCAGTAACCAGCAGGACAGCTTCGCTGCAGAGAGAGTAGAATTGATCACAGCAATCTGATTAGCCAACTGCAACTGACCCACTGCTGGCCTGGCTATATTTAGAGCCACGCAGAAGATACAAGCAACGTTTCTCTGACTGATTCCCAGTCACCAACCAAGGAGCCAATACTGAACGAGTTGAGTTGGGATAATTAGTGATAATTAGAAAATCAGTGACTGTAGCAGTGTTAGAGCATGTGGTCCCACCTCATGCTAAGTTGAGCTATGGTTAGGGTTAATGGATGCACCAGTGTTCCCAGCACCAGAAGAAACCCATCAATGCACTCTGGAAATCACTCTGTCCCCAGAGACTGCTGATCTGAGCTTGGGCAACCATTCATTTGGACATCAGACATTCTTAGCAGGCACTGAAAAACATGAATAAGAAACACTGTTGCCTGGGGCCTTTTATACTGGAGTGCCTCATCTTGCAATTTTAAGCATGCAAAGACACTAAATAGCCTACCTTTCGAAACTAGAAAAGCTTGGCCATTGTTGTAGTTTAAACCAGGGATCTTCAACAGGGGGTCCTCCGAGTCAATGCAGGGGGGCCTCCAAATTTTTAAAGTCTTAACATGAATCCAACATATTATTAGCAAATCTAAATCCCCACTGATGATAGGCTTACTGGCCCATATGTAAAGTGTCACTAAGGTAGCCATCCGCAGTTCATCCTATGTGTATGTTTAACATTAAAACAATTATTAGGCTATGTTAATAGCTTAGTATTCTATGCAAAAATGTATAGGCTTTAAGCCACCCTACAAGTTATTGTAGGCCCAGTTTATTATGCAACTTTATTGTATACAATATATTTAGTAGGGGGTCCCTGCTCCGTCTCTCTTTCAGATAAGTGGCACTTGATTTAAAAAACCAAAGACCCTTGGTTTAACAATTCTGAGGAGCTGAGACCTTTGCAGAATAATTTAGGATCTTCACATATCATTTCAACTTACTTACTTACTCTGATACAGTAACTGACTGGCTTTTGTTTGCTTAAATGGTTCCTTACCTAAGTTTCCACCACATGTAGACAGCCAATCAGCCACCCACCCTTTGAACTAAAGACCTAGCTGTGCCCCTGCTTTTCCCTTGAGGCTTTGCCGAGGTCTCAATACATCTGTCCACTCCATTTATCCGTCTGTCCATCTGTCTTTCTGTCCCTGTGTGTGTGCCTCGGTAACCTATACATCCCCTGTGTCCAATCAGCTCATCTGACCCAGTCAGACAGTGGAAGCACCAGGTGCCAAATGCCCAGCCCATAACTGGAAAGCCAGGTTATTTCTAAATACTGTACAATACATTGTTGGTGTTAAACATTAATCTTTCTCCACTCCACCTTTTTGATTCTTTTTGGTGACAAGATTTAATATGTTGATTTTACTTATTACATATAAAAGCAAAAATCATTAACAATCATTAATTATTGATCAAGTCCAACCAAATGAGGCAATGTGACTTTCCGTGTCGGGCAGTAAAGCATAAATCACTAATGCATTGCAGTAATGGGATTACTTTTTTGAGTAATGATTAGTGTAAAGCCGGAGATTTACTTGCTGTTTAACCACACAGTTCACGTTGACAACCATTGTCAACGTGAACATTGTCACATTTGCTAAACCCAATTGTCCCGGTCTTCTTTTCCTCAACCCAACTGTCCTGTTCTACGGACACGTACCTTATATAAGCCCACCCATGATCTTTTCCTTGACCTAATTGAAAAAAAGGTGATGCCAATAGTCCTGACCCAGCGCGTTTAGATAAAATGCGTTTAGATATGACGCTGAAGGAGACTTTTAGCGTCAATAACAACGCCAAAGGCACCTGACCGAGTGTCCATATTTTACGCGATGGGAATGAGAATGTGTTGGCTGTCTTTGTTGTTATTTTAAAAATCAGTTAAAGACCTACTTTTTTAAAACAGGCATTAGGTTGACCTGTTCGCACCTTATTTTGTTATTGTTATTTTTATTTTTATTGTGGCACAATGTAGAAGGGGGAGGAGGCTACTAGTCGCTACCAAAACAGCAGTAATATGACTCCCGGTAACTCCAAAGTTGTGATATTTATATGTTGCGTCTTCTTGGCTAGCTTGCTAACTTTACTGGTAAGACTACATTTGAGACTGAACTGCTTTTACTAACCCTAAGCTAGCTGTTGATGGTCTCTAACTCCCTCCAAAATGTAGGCAGGCTTTAAACCATAGTGTCTCATTTTCTGTTTGTACACGTGTGTGTGTGTGTGTGTGTGTGTGTGTGTGTGTGTGTGTGTGTGTGTGTGTGTGTGTGTGTTATTATCCTTGCTGTTTTGTAATTAGTTAAGTAACGTAATTACATTTTGTAATATTTAATAATATTTAATGCAAAATGAATTACATTTTACAACTAACTTACTCAACACTGGTGATTGCTACCATCAAAGTTCAGCTCTCATGTAGCATTAAGCCCTCAGTTGGGGCTGTTTGAGAGCTTATCCAAAGCAATGCCAACTGAGCCTTATGTCTCCAAACTGAATGATATCCAACAGGACCCTGGGTAATATGCAGTGCCAGTTTCATCTCTCTGTCGGTCTCTGACTTTCTCTTGCTTTCATTTACTTTTTCTCTGTCCCACTTTCATTACTTGCTGTCTGTCTTTCTAATTGTAATTCCATCCATGTTGCCCCTTGCTAACCTCTCCTGTATACATTTATTCTCACTACACACGCACGCACGCACGCACGCACGCACGCACGCATGCATGCACACACACGCACGCACGCACGCACACACACACACACACAAACACACAAAGATATATGAAAAGAGGGAGCAAAAAACAGCAGAGTCCAACATTTAAAATCCTTCATTAGCATTTTCTGAATTACTTATATTTACAGAGTACCAAAATATTCCAGAGGAATAAGTTTTAAGGACATTTAAGGACACCAAAGTCAACCACACACACACACACACACACACACACAAACGAGCAGACAAGCAGTAATCCAGTGTCAGTTTGACCCAAAGATTGGCTGAAACCAAGCCAAAGTCAGAGTGCCAGAGTAATCCAGCCATTAAACATTAATGAAAGCTATTAATGAGGGAGAGCTAGCAGATAAACATCTATAAACAGAGACTGCAGGAAACAGGCAGTGCACAACCTGTCCATATTAACTACTGCCCTGCACTGTCTGGTGAGTATAACTGCACTTGTAGGACTGCATACACACGCCATGACTCTCTTTACATGTGTGAGTGGGTCTGCAAAAATGTCTATGGTACATGGCAGGGCAATAGACAAAAAAAATGTAACTTATTTCTCTGCCCTGCATAATTTTGTGGTCAATCCCTCTCACCCTGGACACAGTGGCCCTCATTTATCAACCTAACGTAGAAACAGGCGCAAATATGAGCGCAGAAATCATCTTACTTCACGTGTGATCGTTTGTATCCCACCAATCAGCGCGTAAGAATGGTCGTACATTGATAAATGCAGCGGCTGGAAACGATTGTAATTTAAATTTCACGCCCACATATATTCACGGGTTAGAGGCCTCGCCCTTAGAATTTACGACATGGAAAAGCGACATCCGGCAAAGAAAAGGAATTTTTCTGAGGTAGAAATAATAAAGCTCACGTCTCAGGTGGAGGCCAACCGCTTCGTCTTATTCGGAAGCTTAAAATCAGACATCAAAGAATCAAGGAAAAATGCGGTGTGGACCGAGGTTACTGCTGCAGTCAACAGCGTTTCTGTGGTAAATCAGACTCCTGCAGAGGTTTGAATATTTAAACTTATTTATCCAATAAGTAATAAATAATATTCTATGCTTAAATCATTAAATATAACGTGTAGTGTGAAATATATATTTGTATTTCCAATAAGGTAAAAAAGAAAATGGTCCGACATCAAACTGGCCACAAAAAAACATGTTGCTTCCATGAGGCGCGGCCTAAATTAGACGGGAGGAGGCCAGTCAGACCCCGAACTGACATTAACGCCGGCTGAGGAGCGAGTGGCCGCACTTCTCCCCTCCGTTAGTGGCATTCATGCATGGGGGATGGCGGGGGAGACACTGATGTACCTGAGTCCGAGCATGCAAATGGTGAGAGAAATAGCCACAGTAAAAACACTGATTTGTTGCCTGCCTAAAATAATCACACAAATGAAGTGCATTGAATCTTTTATTTTCTCTTTTTAAAGATCAGTCGGAGCCAAGCACCAGTGCTCAAGGCCTCTGTACTAACTGCTGAAGTCCTGGAGAGACAGGCAGACATTTGCAGATGGATGGGTGAAATAAATAGTTCACTTCTGGCCATTAACGACACATTGAAAGCGATAAACGAGAACCTGAAGTGCATTTCAAATAAATGAATTATTTTTCACTAAACATTCCACATTGTATTTGCTATTTGCTTTCTTACCCAAATATAGCACTTACTATATTAGAAGTGCAGAATTTGATCCTGTCTCCTTCGTAGAGCCCCCAATGGTGGTTGTTGTGGCCACGGATTTCTTGGCATGGGGTCATCTGGCTGCACTTCAATGAATGGCACCCCGTTCGCCAGCGCAATATTGTGAAGAACCCTGAATGCCATAATTATGTTGCAGGCCTTCTCTGGGGTGTATAGCAGAGTAGCAGAGAAAATAAAAGTTGTTGCGTCCCCCCAGGCCACCAGGCTACCATATTCAGAACAGACATCCTGGCATCACATATTATCTGAACGTTGACTGAATGAAAGTTTTTGCGATTGATAAATGCTTCAGACGCACATGAGTACAATCAATCACCCCAATCATATTTGGAAACCCAGCAATCTCATATGATTGTCTTTTAATCACAGTTTGCTGAGCATCCTCATATGGAAATTGAATATACCTAGCAGAAAGGGACTTGATAGCCGCCAAAACTGCTGGCATACTTCTACTAATTGTTGGCTGTGATATACCAGACCTGTCCCCGATCTCCCGCTGAAAGGTCCCAGTAGCCAAAAACCCCAACGTAGAGAGCAACTGCACTGGCACAGGTATGGCATTGGACCATCAAGACTCTCTTTTTAACTGAGGCTCTAAATCGTGGCATAGCTACAGAAGGACATGCCTCGGGAGACGAAAACGACTCATTAGCCAGTGGTCACTCTCCATCAAAAAATCTGCACGGTCCCGAAAACCCCTCTTAAGCGTGCATTAAGGTCCTCTAACAGCCAGATCTGCCATCGCTTCGACTTCAGGACTGCCAATGCTCTTGTTTAAATAGGTTACTGAATAAACATTTCACCAATCACAATTCACTGAACTGGGTGGTTACACCATGAACCACCGCTAGTCACACTGGAAAACTTGCGTACACGAGTTCAGACCAGACGTGAGATTTGATCGCAGCCTACGCTCACGTTCAAATTGATAAATGCCTTGCTTTGCGTAGGAATCGGTGTACGTCCGTCCTACGCCTGTTTTAGGTCGTACGCACGTTTCATAAATGAGGGCCAGTCTGTTTGAACGTCTCCCCTCTGGCAGGAGGCTGTTGTCCATCAGGACCAAAACCTCACGCCACAAAAACAGTTTTTTCCCCTCAACCTTCCACCTGGACTTTACATCTGCCCATTGCATATACAGTACTATATATTATTTGCAAATTTTGCACTCAACTCATTTATTGTATTTGTTGTTTATTTTATATTAATGTTTAATATGTTGTTTGTTTGTTTATGTATGCACCTTTCACCAATAAAAATTCCACATAAGTGTACTTATTGTGGCAATAAAACCTTTTCTGATTCTGATGCAGCCTGTTGGCTTTGAGTGTTTGCAGTGGTGTTTACAGGGGCCAGCTGGCATTACCAATACGAATACCAAAGATAATTATTCATATGGATCGGTAACATTGATTTACTAGAAGAAAATGTGCATAATTTCACCTGGTATTTAATGCCCGGGGGAAGCTTGTCCTAACCTCTTGCCACTTAGCTACAGTGTTATTTGTTAAAAGGCACAACAGGAAAAGAGACGCAAATTAGAGACAAGGTGTTCCATTTCATAATTACTTTTTGAAATGTCATATGAATCATTAGGATTAAAAAGGTGACCGACTAAACAGGTAATATTGTCTTTATCGCTCTTTAGTGGCTCAATGATGTGATATGGAACCTCAGAGTAAGGGTCAGTCATACTACACCGCTGTGACATGACTGGTGTCAACCCTTCATGTCCAGGGGCCTGTTTCACAAAAGCAGAATATATAAATCCAGGATAACTGATAAAGCGAGGCCTGACCTAGTCTAATCTGTGCATCCTGGCTTGGTGCGTTTCACAAAGGCCAAGCCAGGCTGAGGAGGAGCGACTAGGTCGAGCCAGGCTGAACTAATTCAGATAGATGCGCGTCCACGGCTTTCCTCAAAAGACCGCGAGGTCGATCACAGATTTACTGATGCCAAAATGGAGAATACGCATTGTACATACTTTATACAGAGTGAGCAGCAGCTTCTTGTGGAAGTATGATGACGTGAAACACATTATTTGAATAAAAAGAAAATAACACGGCCGCTGTAACGAAACAGCGAGAGAAAGTGTAGCAGACGATCACGGACCGACTGAATGCATAAGCAGCCTAAATATATACATTAACTGACCACTGCTCTGAATGGAAACCGTCATAATCTTACCATTCAATGATTAGGCTACTAATCATTTGCACAAATTAACAATTGTACTCTTTGCCTTAAAAGTAAGCAGAAGATAACTCAGGAAATTTACCATGAAGATCCATTTTCTATAACGCTAGAATATGAAGCCTAAATATCTCTTTCACTCTGTTCCTCCCTCTCTCTCATTGGCTAAAATATTAATTTCCTAAGTCATATTAACTTCCACTACTCGCTTTTAATGCAAAGTGTACAGGTGTTCGTTTTTGCAAATGACAAGTGACACATTGAATGGTTTCCTTTAAGAGCAGTAGTTCATAAATGTATATTTTTAGACTATCATTTAGTCGGTCCGCTATTATCTGTCACGCTTTTTCTCGCGTTTTTTTATTTTTTATAGAGGACGAGTTTCCTTCTCTACATATTATATGCCTTGCTCCCTGGTATATATGGACATAGAAAATAAAGACACTGAAGAAATTGCACTGTAAAATCTTGAAACTATAAAGATAATAAAGTGATAAATTCCATGCACACTATAAACATGAATGGAGCAGAGTATATTCATCAGTTATTTCCCCCCAGGCAAAATATAAGGTCAAAAACCATTAAGGTGTCCTCTCCCTGTTGTTCCATGAATGTACAGTAGCCTACATCACTAGATAGTTACTGGTCCAGTGAACTAAGTCTATAATTTGGGAGGATTGTATAGTTAGCATATGTTCTTAAAATTCCTCCCAAATTATAGTCCCAGTTTACTGGACAACACAAATTGTGTGCTAAGAATGCCAAATACAATGCACATGGAAGCAGAACAAACATGATCCTTATTGTTAAAGAAAAAAAAAAGAAATAATTTAAGGTGCATTGGGGAACTATAGAAATGTACAGCATTGTATGTATTGCCCTTAGTAACAGACTTCATTTAAAACTCATTTGAAATGTTATCAGCCTTTTCTAATTATCTCAACAACTGCCATAATATATTCATCAAACTTCTTACAACAATATGAACAGCAGTCTTCATACAGCAATATAACAGTAACAATGACAAATTTATAATTATAAAAAAAAATAATGGTCACAACTTTAAATAATAACAGTACTTAAATGAACAGCAATATGCACCTGTTGTATTTTAATCCAGGCTGATAACAAAAGGGTAAAACCACTGCTGAGTGAACAGAAAAGGTTCCAGGATTAAATAAATCCTGGCTGTTAGCCTGGTCAGGACCAGGCTAGCTGCACAGAATAAATCTCCATGGTGATTTATGCGCCTCCGCTTTTGTGAAACCGAGTCAAGCCTAAATTCATCCAGGATAACCAGGAAATCCCGGCTTAATCCCTTATCTTGGTTTTGTGAAACAGGCCCCAGGTCTCTCTGCAGATAGACATCACAGTCTGCTCCCTGCCCTCTGCTGTGTTAACACAGCTTGCCATACATGTTTCACCTTGTAGACATACACACACACACACACACACACACACACACACACACACACAATCCAACTGGGTCCCGTACTGATTAAGTTTATTTTGAACATGTTAAAATAAAAGATAAATAAGAACATGTACATTTAAGTACAAGCAAGAAAACCAAGAAAAACTAAATACTCAACATACATATCTTTCAATGAATATTGTCAATTATTCAAATAAGGATTTCGATGATCAAAAAGGAAGAGGTTAAAAAAAAAACATTTCTAGACCTATACCATTTTATTTACCAATGTAATTCTTCTCTTATTTATACATGTATACCTACACATACATGTGTATATATACTGTACCTACTTACAGGCACATTTACACATGCATACACACATATATATATATATATATATATATATATATATACATTTTTTACTGGAAAATTAACCCTTTACATCCCAAACACATTTGTACATTAACTGTGTTTTCAATCACCTTCGGACATATTGTTTTTGGACAATAGACCCAATTGGATCTGTCCATCAGTGTCTTCCAGGCAGACCAGAAGTAAATTAAAGGGTGGCAATTAGTAACTAGCCAACATCTGGACAGTGATGACACATGTTGCTGAAAAACATCACTCCCTTACCTCCCTGCATTTTTAATGGAACCTTGCATTGTCTCACTGACCATCAGAGGTGGTTGCAAGTTCAGAAAAAAAAGCTTTTAAGTGGGCCTTCAGTTATCAAACTTTAAATTATATGCCGAACACAACACAACATGCCGAGTCCGACCTGTGAACACAAAGTCTCAGATTCAGATAGTTTATTGTCATTTAAGCTGTTAAAAACATGAAGGAAAGGAATTTGTTACTCAGACTCAGCAGCGTACACAAGTGTCTTAGCTAGAATAAATAGTAAATATCTAAAACCTATCATAAATATACATAGTTTAAAAAAACGAGCAGCAGTTAAAGGAATAGTGCAGCCTGAAGCCTAAATTAAATTTTAACTTAGGCTTTTTAAATTAATTTTTTATTTTTCAAAAAGAAGAGGAAAAACTATCTGGGATCTAATCATAGTTAATTTGATCATTAAAAACAAGTGAAAATTGGACAACATAAACCCATAATTGGTATGAAAACAAAAAAATTGGTATGAAAACAAAGGATTACTATAATGTGAACCATATTACACTCACAGTTGGTAAGAAGGGAGGTGGGCTATAGGCGGAGAAACTTAGATAGGGAGTACCACATTGGGCCTCATTCACCAATATCTTCCTAAGAATTTTCTTAACTTTGTTCTTAAAGGGGTGATAGAATGATTATATAGGGTATTTCACACTGTTCCTTAAGGTCTCCTAATAGGGTATGTAACATTGGTTGGGCTGAAAATGTCCCAGTTGCTATTCTTTTGGCCCTTATAATATCCCTGTGGAACGACAGCTTTTCTTCCAAATATGGTATGCTCATGACTATTTAGATGAGCTGCGCGCTGATTGGTTGAGGAATCACTCACACATACATTGGAGATGAGACAGCAGGTCTCATATTTCAGACACTGCAACGTTATACATTGTTTGTCTGCTATTTCGTTATTAAATTCACTTCTGAGACTTTTTTATGCGAGAAATCAACTATATAAAGCTCAAATATGGGCCGTTTTACGAAAATTGATGGCTAATTGCAAATTTGGTAAGAAGTGTTTGACTTCAGAAGCTCCAGACAGTCTGATGAGAAAGCAGGAGCCTGCTTGGCTCCATACCCAGGGGAAATTGTATTTTGGGTTTTGTTAGCTACTAGTGTCCCTTCAATTTTATGGGTAAAGCTTGCTGCTATTTAGCTACACTTTCGGCATAACTAGAGTATATTTACAGTTTGAATTTCGTCACGCCACTTATATTACAGCTACCCCAAGGTCATATAAAGCTAACAGTTGTTTCCGATTTCAATTCAATGCATTTTTGTGAATTTCAGAGGTCTAGGAGGAGGCTAGCTAGCTCTCATTGATAGAGCTCCATCCAGCCACTCTATCAATGAGACTCACGGACAAGAGGCGTTTATTTCCCTGATTGTTTGTTTAAATAACTCAACACACATATCCATTATAAGATTAACTGGAACCTGTGGTAAGAGATTGCGGGCATAACAATCTCGCTGACCGCCCTCTCACTCACACACACCGGCCATTTAGCAGGAAGAGGGGAGCGGCGTTCGGTAGTCCAGTAACCCGAAAATGGTGACTTTGCGCAGGTATCGAGCACCGCGGAGCTCCATCTAGCTCACACCTTCTGTGAAGGAGAACAGGCCGGGCGGGGAGGCAGTAACCCAGGCAGCAACGTCCACTGAAGTCCGACACACAGTCGGACAAAATTTGCAATTAGCCATCAATTTTCGTAAAACGGCCCATATTCCACCTCTACATAGTTGATTTATAGCATAAAAAAGTCTCAGAAGTGAATTTAGTGGTAAAATAGCAGATAAACAGTGTATACAATTTCTGAGATCTGCTCGACCTATTCAGAAGACTACCTGATCTCAGATCAGTGGTGTAGCCTATGTTAATGTTGGGGCGTGACAAAGAGAGAGAATAGAGCCAAATAGGTTCATTCAGATTCGCCCGTTTTCAGAGGCAGTTTCAAATTGTGAGACTTGCAGAGGAAAGAGATGTCAATGGGATTTTGAGCTTGTATGCATGTCCTATTTACCCACCAAACTGTTGTTATTCAACTATGATAATGTAAAATCAGTTTAGCATTCTATCACCTCTTTAATAAACTTCCTAAGAAAAGTCTACGTTGGATTCATGACATGTTCTTAAAATAACAGAAATGTTCGCACCTGTGTTCTTAGGATTGATGAATCCCAAGTTTCATAATTGAAAGGGCGTGCCAGTTGTTCCTAATTAGCATAAGAAAACGCCCCGCAAATTCCCATTTAAGGACATGACACTTCAGGGCCGTGTGCAAGAAAAGTTGGAGAATGTCCAAAAGACGTTGGTCCACCGATCACCAAACGACAAAAGAACTTCAGTAATTCTGAAATAGAAATTCTACTGCAACAGGCAAATGCCAAACAAGGCATGATATTTAATAGTGTTTCCAGTGGTTTTAAAGCTACCAAAAAAAAAAACTGAGGCATGGAAGCAGCAATAGATATGCTATTTTAGCATGCCTGATGTGCAGAAACAGGCCCATTTTGGCCCTATAAAAAGCGCGATCAATCACCAAATAATGCAGGATTTAATCAGCTTAATTGCTGATGTAAATTGCAGTGTTAGTGTTTCTTTGCATACTATGATTTTTTTTTTCAACAAATGATCAGAAATACATTACAGTAAAATACTATAATTGTAAACGACGGTAGAAGTGAATAAAATGCAGTAACCAATTATTTGGCGCAAACTGTCATCACTCAATGTGCGTAAGAGTGCTCTGGAGTGTGCGTAGACTTTGTTCTTAGCTAAGAACAAATCCAAGATAAGAAAACATTAGTGAATGTCAGAATCTTCATAAAAAGTGCGTAAGTGGTATTTAAGAACACATTTCTTCGTAATAACGGTTGATGAATGAGGCCCATGTTTTGAAATGAAGAAAAGGCTTATTGCCCAAACAATTAAGTTTACATTACATAAAACTTATTTGCAACAGCTTATTGTTCAGCCTGAACAGCACTTGGTTAAGGTCAGGGTAAGATCGTGGTCTTGGTTAAATATTAAAGTCAAAAGTAACCAAAAGTAAATAAAACCACAAGCTTTTCATTACTTCAACCAAAGTGCTTTTTATTTCCGAAATCTAACCACATGTGGGACTCAAGATAAGAACTCCTGAAGTCCTGAGCTTTGTTTCTCATCCTTCCTACAACCTGTGAGTGGTACATAAATGTAGCGCTTCCTACACTTGAAATATTAATTCCAGTGAGCATATTCCAGGCCACAACATATCCTTACAAAATGTAATTAGTCAAAGAAATTAAAAGCATCAACATGTAATTATTAGGTGATAGAGTTGTATTGCGGCAGAACAAAACTCCGATCTGGACTAAGCGAACCTGATTAAACAAAACATAACATATGTTCATTTCTCTTCCATATGCAGAAAATGTTAGATGTTCGATAAATATCAAGACATTTTCAGTTTTGGTGTGCGGTGAGCCCTTTGTTCAGTTTGATTCTTCCATATACCTTGCGTTTGAACAGCACCCGATTGTATTATACCGTGTTGTGGATTTATGATATTACTCCTGTCCTCCATCTTTCTGCCACTGTCCATCTCTTTTTTCACTTTTGCCAAATTCTTCCTTTTTGTGCTTCTCATTTCTTTGACTTTCTATTTTTTTTTATCCTTTCTCTCCATTTATCTTTTTTTATTCTCTTCCTTTTTGTATCTCTCTTTCTTTGTGCTCCCTCTCTCTCTTTCACTGTCTATGCTAAGTATTGGTAATTACATTATCATGAGCTACCATATGAAATATAGTTTCAGTCACCAGACACCAAGTGTGTGTGTGTGTGTGTGTGTGTGTGTGTGTGTGTGTGTGTGTGTGTGTGTGTGTGTGTGGAGTTGATGATGGAGAGGCTGTCTGCGTTTTTAATAAGCACAACACTGCAGCGCCCCACACGCTAACTGCCTTAGCATCGAACTTTACACACGCACACACACACAAACACACATGCACACGCACACACACACACACACACACACACACACACACACACACACACACACATACATACATACATACATAAGTACACGCACATAAACACACATACACACACACAGAGGCATCTGCCAAGACTAGGCTCAAACTTGCAGGAAATTTATGTACAAATAATTACTTTTTAATAGCCAGTAATGCGATTTCCTGCCAAAGAAATATTCAAATGCATCTCAGGCAGTCCAGTATATTATCTGCCTGGAGCTACGGATGCGACTTAGGGGAGACAGCACAGGAAAGACAGATTATTGTTTGTGTGATAATAATTATTTTACCCTTGTCATCTGCAGAGAAATATGGGAGATAATGCCTTTGTCTCTCTGTCTTCTTCCTTCACTTTCTTTTCTCTTTCTTTTTCTCCAACTCTTGTTCTTTCACCTTCCAAGTCAAGAATCTATCAAGGTAACCTGAACTTTTCTTTCCGTGCAGAGGGCAAAACACAGACATTTGACTTTTTGAACAGGTAATGTGAGTCTCAGGGTCTCAAATGTATTTTTTAGCTGTTAAAAAAAGTGCAAGTGAGTGAGCTCTATTTGTGAAACAGTGCAATCTAGTCTAGGAGGTATTAGCAGCATCCCACACTGGAATGTGTGCACCCGTGCTTTGTTCAAGTTCTTGGCTAAGGTTTAGCTGCACATCACCCTTGCCAAGTTTGAGTTTGTCATGGCACCAGTGACTTATCTGCGCCATGTGGTGCAGCACCAGCGTGCGTACCTAGGCAAAGGCCTAGAATGGCACTTTGGCAAGGCGGCAAAATGTGGTCCAATAAAAAATGGGGTTTACTTACGAGGTTTACTCCTCGACCCAGCGGCCGCGGGTTCGACGCCGACCGGTGGCCCTTTGCTGCATGTCGTTCCCCTTCTCTTTCCCCTTTCATGTCTTAATCTGTCCTGTGAAAATAAAGGCCTAAATTGTCCAAAAAGATAATCTTAAAAAAAAGGAATGTGTGTCTGTCAATCACCAATCAGCATCTCCCATCACCATAACCTGCCCCCTATCAGGTCAGAAGTCGGAACACTAACTGTACAGTAGGCTACGCTGTACAACCATTCGACTGAGACTGTACAAAAAAGTAAAATAGCAAAGGAGCAAGCGCGCCAAAAACCAAATTCTTTATTGAAATATATTGATGCCGTTAGGAGTAAAGATCATGCTGGTCTTTCCAGAGCCTCGGAGACAGGCGTAGCCACAAGCGCTAGTGTCATATAAATAGGTCTGCAGTCCTGGTGGTGGGGGAGTTTTCTGTTGACAATTGTAAACTCAACCTACAAGAAAAAGAATCCGACAATCCGCATTTTCCAATGCTGTGTTTCTATTGGCTGAACTGTAAAAGGCTGAGGCAAAACTTTTGCTCATCTTCTCTCTCAGCTGCTCTGCTGAAAAGATGTTTAAAAATACAATACGGTGCTTCCAACCCATCTTACCATCAAATGATCAACTTCTCAGTAAATATCTGTGTAATAGTAGTAGACAATGGCCAGTCTGTATTAGATGGTTATATGTGAAAAACAAATATAAATTGCAACGTCCATCTCTCTATTTTTCCTTCTTAGTTTCTTCTTTCACACACTCTCACAGACACCGGGGTTCACAATGTCACAGGTAGGTGACGGCGGATGTAATGTCTAGAATTCATTTTTTGCATTAACAGCTGACACCTCCCTTAGCAGTTCAGTTCAAGTTCAAGTGCCTAACACCATGTAGATGTGTGAGAGTGTGTGTGTTTTCAGGTTTTAATATGAGCAGATTGTGTGTGTGTGTGTGTGTGTGTGTGTGTGTGTGTGTGTGTGCGTGTGCAATGACTGGTTAATGACCTCTAGAAGGATGAGCCTGCTAAAATGGAACCTCAGGGAGTCAAAACAATTGCTCTGTGTGTGTGTGTGTGTGTGTGTGTGTGTGTGTGTGTGTGTGTGTGTGTTGTGTTGAGCACCAGCTAACACACCGCTCTGTCTAATCCGCACGAACAAATCAGAGCTAAGTGCACTGTCACACTGCAACATCCAGCAGCCAACTTACAGAGAGAAGAGAAAGCAAGAACTAATATGTGTGTGAATGAAATATAAAGAAATTGAGATGATGGTTCACTTATTTAGATTTCCTTTTTTTGTCTTTGTGTTTTCAACAGCTTTGCTCATATTTTCACTTACTCACTTTGGTTCCTCTTCCTGCATTTCTCTTCTCTCTGCACTATACTTTATGTATACTCACTGTCTTGTGTGTATGTGTCTTAATGTGTCAAGGGACAGATTACTATTTCTTTCCCTTTGTGTTAGAGGTGTACTGTGTGTGTGTGCGTGTGGTGTGCGTGTGTGCGTGTTTGTGAGTGTGTGTGTGTCCAGTGGTAGATGTGAATGTGCATGACAAGTCTGATAATAGGACTCACTGCGGGCCATGCCACCTACCTGGAAACAGACTTTATCTGCCTCTGGGGAACACACACACACACGCACACACACACACACACACACACACACACACACACACACACACACATATCCTATTATATCTTATCACAATGACAGTGTAGCACAGAGAAGTCAGATCACCTACAGTGACGGATCAACACACAGGTCAAGCATGCACGCACGCTCACACACATACACTAGTAGTGCTTGGTGATGTCTGTGATGTCAGCTGCTCACAACCTCCCTTCTGCCTCAGTGCTGTTCTCAAACATGGTGCCATCTGCAAGTCCTGTATGGCCCAGTTCATGTAAAATGTCTACCCTAAACTTTTACTAATCTTATTGTATTTTATGTAAACAATATGCCCTAAAATAACACATCTGGATTTTCTCTTTTCACCAGCCTGGTAGTTAGCTAAACCATAACTGTCTAAGTGCAATGGGAATAATAGTAATTATAATAATTATAGGTACCCTGTGGAATTTTTGATGGAACAATGTTTTTATGAGTGGGTCGCTGTTTTATTTGTATTGTGCGTGTGCATGAGCCAAGTGGCAACTTCCGGGACTGAAAAGTGAAGCCATGCAAAAGTGCCTTAAACCTGCAGTCTATCTAATTTCCATCAGGGCCTGACTCCAATAGCTATGAAAAGAAGTCTGATTGCATAGAAGTCTACGAGAAAATTTGATTTATAATGATTTTTAATAATTGATTTATTAGCTCAGTAGACATTTTCCCAACAAGTTTATAGTCTCAATTGCTAGTTCGAAGTCCTCTCATTCATTTTAAAATAGATGATAATGCAGGGCATGCTTTAGGGGTGTGGCTACATGCTGACCTGTCAATCATGATAGAGGCTTAGCAATACTAACCATGGCATTGTGTACATTAAAATAGTGGTGGACTTGTTTTTAGGTGTTGTCCGTGTTTTCCAATTACACTTTGACCCTCTCACTGTGTGTTTTCACTTAATCAAAAGTCAAAATGTCTTGTTCAGCATGCAGTAGCACCTTGTCAACCAAGCTAGATATCTAGTGCTAGCGTAACTTAGCTAGCTGGTAACTTAAGGAATAGTCTGTTGATTTTCAACCAGCTTTGTGTTCTGCCGTACATAGTCAATATCGACAACGTTTCACTTCTGGGATTTTTCAGGTGCCACCAGGATGTTTTTCATTTCGGCCGAATGTCCGTCACCTTCGATTTCTGAGGACTATGGTTAACTGCTCCTCAGATCTCTGCAGGGTAAATCCAGACAGCTAGTTAGACTATCTGTCCAATCTGAGTTTTCTGTTGCACGACTAAAACAACCTTTGAACGTACACATCTTCCACCAAAACAAGTTCCTTCCTGAGGATATTTTGCAGAGGAACCGTACCTGCGTCCGGCGCTAAGCGCCGCCCAGGGGACAAGGCAAGGCAAATTTATTTATAGAGCACTTTCTCATACACAGAGGTCATTCATAGTGCTTTACAGGCAGAAACAACAACAACAAATATACAATTGGGATACATGAGAAGACAAACATATTATAAAGGCATAACATAGTTTAAAAACAAATAATAAAGTAATTAAAATACCATCAAGCAAAACTAATTAAAAGCTCTGGAGAAGAGAACGGTATTTAACTTAGATTTAAAACTGGTTAGAGTTGGTGCATGTCTGTGTATGTGGGCAACATAATGGCTGAAGGCCGTTTCACCACTCATGGAAAGAACTCTGGTCACTCCCAACTCACCAGTACCTGCTGATCTGAGAGACCTACCAGGCTCGTAGTCAATAAACATGTCAGCAATATATTTAAGGCCTAGACCATTGAAAGACTAGAAGGCAATAAGTAAGGCCTTGAAATAGATTCTGAATTTAACCGGAAGCCAGTGCAGGGATTTGAGAATTGGGGTAATGTGCTCTCTCCTCTTGGTGTTTGTGAGTATTCTTGCAGCAGCATTTTGGATGAGTTGCAGCTGTTTTATGGTCTTATTAGGATTATGTTTTGATACAAAGTTTCTGATTCTCGCTATGTTTTTGAGATGCCAGAAAGATAACTTAGTTACCGCTTTAATGTGATGACCAAAATTTAGGTCTTCATCAATTATTACGCCAAGATTTTTGACTTTGGTACTCATTTTTAGTCCTCTAGAGTCAAGGTAAGTACTAAGTGCCAGTCTTCCTTTTTTGTTGCCAAACAGAATTATTTCAGTCTTGTCGCCAAACAAAGACATAGAGAGTCTTAGGAGCATAGTCATTTGATGAGAGTGCAAGATAAATCTGGGTGTCGTCTGCATAGCTATGATAAGAGATCTTATGGTGTTGCAGAGTATGACAAAGAGGAAGCATATACAGATTGAATAGAAGGGGCCCAAGGATAGATCCTTGTGGAACTCCATATGTCATGGTTGCTCTCTCAGATTCGAGATTGCCCATCCTTACTACATATACCCTGCCATGTAAGTATGACCTGAACCACCTGAGGACAGTTCCTGAGAGCCCAACCCAGTTTTCTAATCTATCCAGAAGGATTGTGTGATCGACAGTGTCAAAAGCTGCAGTGAGATCTATTAACACCAGGACTGTCAAATTACCACCATCATTATTCATGTGAATGTCGTTTAAAATCTTTGAGAGCAGTTTCTGTGCTGTTTTGTTTATCAACCTGATTACAGAAATCAGGTTGATTGCTGTCGAGGATCTCATTTTTTTGCAGGAACTCATTGATTTGATTAAAAGCAACTTTCTCAATAATTTTGCTTACAAAGGGAAGGTTCAAGATAGGCCTGTAGTTGTTAAGTATGGAGGCATCGAGATTTCTCTTTTTCAGAATGGGTCTGATAATTGCAGTTTTCAGGGATGCAGGGAAACTGCCTGTGAGTAACAAGCCATTTACAATAAGCAAGAAATCCATTGCAAACGCACTGAAAACTTTTTTTAAAAACTAGCAGGCATGATGTCAAGAGAGCACTGGGATGGCTTAAGAACCTGCACGATTTCTGTGAGAGTTTTGTCATTAATATCATTAAATTCAGACATAGAGACCATTACTTTTGTATGGGGTGATAAAGTGTCAATGTTTCCGGTCAGAGTGGAGCTAATACTGAATCTTATGTTTTTGATTTTATTTCGGAAGAATTCGGCAAACTCCTCACATTGTTTAATTGAGACAAAGTCAAGGCACGACTGCATGGGGGGGATTAGTTAATCTATCAACAGTGGCAAATAAGACACGTGTATTATTAATATTATCATGAATAATTCCAGAAAAGTGTGACTGCTTCGTACTGCGTAGCACAGTGTTGTACTGACAGAGTTTATCTTTGTAGATCTCATGATCAATCTGTGTTTTTGTTTTTTCGCCATCTTCGTAATGCCTTCCTGCATTCTTTCTTCTGATTAGCTACTGTCAGGGCATTTCTCTATGGGGCTTTCTGTTTACCAGACCTTATTTTAGTCCTAACATGTGCTATGACATCAAGTACCCCAAGTATTTCAGAATTAAACTGTTTGAGATGATCTTCTGTAATCAATTTATTAGATACCAATTCCATGAAAGTAAGACTGGTGTCGTCAGTAATATACCTTTTTTTACCGATTTAGATTGTCTGTGAATCACTGGAAAAACTACTGTATCAAAGAAAATGCAGTAGTGGTCGGACAGAGCTAGAGCCGTAACATTAACACCAGCAATGCTAAGACCCTTACTGAGCACCAAATCCAATGTATGGCCTTTTGTGTGAGTAGGGCCATTTACATGATGCGACAGCTCTAAAGTATCAATTAGGGCACAGAGATCTTTAGCAGTGTTCTCATTAGGATTGTCAATATGAATATTGAAATCACCAGTTAAGATAAAAGAATTAAAATCTGTACATATAATCGACAGCATTTCAGAAAATTCATCAATGAAGCTTGTACAGTATTTTAGGGGCCTGTATAATGTACACAAATACTCAAAAGATTTGAATTCACCTAGTGAAATCTGTTTACATTGAATTGTATCTTTGAAAATAGCAGCAACACCACCACCCTTTCTGCCAACTCTGGAGACATTTAAAAAGTTGAAATTTGGGGGTGATGCTTCAATAAGGATGTAGCGCTGGAGCTATTATCTAACCATGTCTCCGTAAGAAGCATAAAATCTAGGTGTTAAAGGGTAATAAAATCATTGATTAAAAATGACTTGTTAGATAAAGAGCAGACATTCAAAACAGCCAATTTTAAGAGTAAACCGGAATTGCTTGAGACAGTATGAAGTTTGCAAGTAATTGGGTGCAGATTGGATAAATTAAATTAGTTGGGGCGGGAGAGAGGGACTTTGTATGGTCTATTATGATTGGAATGATAGAGCGGCTCTGTGGGCTAGCAGAGTTATTTGAGCAGTAGGGGGAGCTGTTGGAACAAACAGGTGGCAAAGAATCAACATCAGTGACTGATGAACAGTTCAAAGCCATCATGGGGTTTATCATCAAATATGCTCCGTGATCATAGGGGGAGCTCATGAGGTTGGTGATTAAAAAGGAGGGTGAAAAAGAAGAATTGAGTGCAAGTGACAAGAGGGGCCTGCTCTTGAGGAAAACAGAGATATGGGTTGATTTGTAGAGGAAGAAGAGCTTGACTGGGGCATGGGTGTGGGGCATGTGCTTATAGGAGAGTGTGACTGGGAAGTGTGCTTGTGAACGTGTTTACGAGATGTAAACAGTCAATCATAGGTCTGTGTCTGAAAGGCATGCCGCAAGTTCCCACAGAGCTTTTGGCTGCCACATATATTAGGATGAATCCCATCGCTGCCGGGCCAGCCACCGACAGAAAGGGAGCTCCGGCAACCCCTGTCGACGAGCCCGAGCCAGGACAACCAGCCAGGCCGACATCCAGCTCTGACAAAGCATCGAAGTGATTGGAGAGGCTGAGGGCAGGAGGCGATGCAGGAGGCGATGGAGCCCTATCTGAGGCTTTCTTTCGTCCGTGAACCACCTCAGTCCAGGACGACCTGATGGTTGGTGTTGAGTAGGAGGAGGGACGCGGGCAGGCGGACCGATCCCAGGGCGCCGTATCCTGGAGGGCTGTCGAGGGACTGATTATGGGCCACATCCAAACAGGTGGTTAGCAGGGTGTCTTTAGTCTTTAATTCCTCAGACATCCGACAAACGTCTTCCTTAAGGTCAGCTATTTCTTTATTGGTATTTCTGAACAGCAATGTTATTTTGCGGAGCAGTGGGGACTCATCAGGAGGTGTGGATGTAGTCATGGATGTAGCACTAGCTTAGCAGTGTTTAGCTCTGCTTGGCTAAGGCTAATGCAGTCTTTTTAATAACTTAAAATAACTTAAAATCTAGAAAGTGGAAGGTTTGTAGAGGATTGTGATTGGTATAAATGCCAATGAATCAGAGCACGTTTTTCTCCTATGCCGGTATGCTGTGTGGACTAGCCAGACCCTCCTCCGCAGCGCTGTAGAGGAAGATCTGGCAATGTGAGACTGTGCCGTACATGCAGATGAGCAGTGCCAGTGCCCAGAGGTCCATGTTTACCCATGTCTGTGCAAGCATGCAGGCAACGCAATTCTCATTCCTGCATAAAGTTACTTCATGGAGAAGAAATTGACTGAGCTGTGTGCTCCTCCGGATTATGTTATGAATCCAGATATGAAGTTTTCCAACGTATCTCGAACTTCCACAACAGGTACAAAAGCAGCAATAGTGGTTATGGCCATGGTTGATGATGGAAAGAAAATATTGCTGGTGCACCGGCACCAGTACCGCGAGAAAACACAAAGTGACATAAAGCAAATTCTCCCGGCCGGTGTGAACTCAGCATTACACCTGCAGCAACTGCAATCAACACATAAATATGAGATTATCAAGTTATTGTTCCACATAATAGTAATTTATTTAATCACTGTTCTTACATTTATGATGCAATTTAGGCTTTCTGCCTTTCATTTTCCTTAGAGGGATTTTCTTAATTTCCTCCCTCGACTGTGTCCAACACTGCCTCTCTCCACACCTACTTCTCTTTGTGTTTTCCTCAAACTCTCTTTTTTTAGAAGTTCTTCCTCTCTTATTTGCTGCCAGGCATCTTCCGCGCTCTTTTCTTCCCCTGCTCTTCTTAAATGCCTCCACATTGTAGTTCATTTTCTATATTTACTTTTTTACTGTTCTTTTAATTTCATCAGAGAATTCCTTTTTCATCTTTTGCTCTGTACCTGTCTTCATCGACATCTTTCATCAAACGGTTTCTTCCCTCCTCTTTCTCAGTCTCTCTTTCTCTAATGAATCAGGTTGAAGCTTGCTTTCATACACTACTGATAAAAGCCCTCTGGCATGCACACATATTGCATACATTCATCACTGCTACAATAGAAGTTAGACATTGCAAGCAAATACACACAAAGTCACACACATAATTATACATCCACTTGCTCATTCACATGTTTGTGTATAAAAATGGAGATACATATGATGGGACACATTATGTAATATACAGTTTGACTGAAAACAGTACTATATTTCCAGTAAGGGATACAATGTTTCTATAGTAAACAGTTTGTCCTTGGTGAGAATTGGAGTCAATACAATGACCTGGTTTGCTTAAATTTAAAAAAGAATTTAGGGCTGTATCTAATGTATATATTTTTTTTAAATTTGAAGCTTCTATTGTGTCTGTTGTCATATATTAAAACCCTATATTATCACCTTAAAAAAATGATATCAACATTGACTGGCACGTGTTG
Source organism: Perca flavescens (assembly GCF_004354835.1). Lineage (NCBI taxonomy): Eukaryota > Metazoa > Chordata > Actinopteri > Perciformes > Percidae > Perca > Perca flavescens. Next base: position 6,135,984 of record NC_041338.1, on the reverse strand, counting down.
ATTTTCTATTTATTTACTATTTAAAATGGGTAATCTTACTTCATTGTAGAGTTGCGTGCAGTGCATTTCATCCGTTCAGCCCTTATGCCCCACTCTTGCTCTATCTCTTTGTTTATCAGACCACAAATGAGACAAAACCAAGCTAGGTAGCTCACGGACCCTCTGCTTTACTCCCTGCCGCTAGGAGACTTCGCCGGGAGGAGAGCGGACCGTAGCTCCAGATACAGACCTTTAGTACAGACAACTCAAACTCAGCCAGCACAAAACCCCAGCGCCAGGGGTAACAGCAGGCTGGTTGCTTGCTGGGTCTAACCAGCAAAATAAAGTTTCCTTTTTCAGCATGGAGTCCTTGAAAGGTAAAATAAAGTTGGCCGTCTATACAGCCCGTTGTTGTATTATGATCCTTATAATAAGTAAACAACACAACTTGATTGATTGGTCTTTATTCATGGTGCGAAAGCTCTGAAAAATTGACCTTGGCTGGAAAAATGTTTTATCGTAATATTTGTGTGTGAAAGTACTCATGACAAAAACAACATTTATATTATATATTAAATATATTGACGTGCCAATTAATAAAAAAGTTTGTAAAGGCCTTTACACAGCCACCACTGGAATTTGATTCTAAAAATAGTATAATACTAATAATATTAGTGTAGCTTAATATTTATCTGTAACTGTGCAGAAATCCCAGGTTTAAATAGAATGATTGGACACAAGACTGTTCAAAAACATCAAATTTCAAAATTATGTATAAAGCTTCAACCTATCTCGACCTATTAAGTACAGTACCAGTGTCTTTATCTGCCTTTTTGATGCTTCTAGTTCTCAAACACCAGGTTATTTTGGTGATTGATGTCTGACAGCATCTTGCCAGAAAAGTATGATGAAATAATCGTGCCCCAAGTAAAAAGTCATTTCAAGGAGCAGAAGTTTATTGAAGGCTTTGTGGAGGGAACTTTTTCAATTTCAACTATCAGCACTTTCTAGTGAAAGGATCTTCTTCACTGATGTCATAAAGTGTCAGTGGATGGCAGATGTAAAGCTATAGGAGGCTGCTACTGCTGCCTACAGTGATTCTACAATCATTTCATTGTGAGGTTTTGTCCACAGGTAGCTCCTCAGTTGTTTTGATTGTTGCATTTGTGGGAACATCACCTCACCCAAGAGCTACAAATGAATTACAATGAGACATTCTGACACACACACACACACACACACACACACACACACACACACACACACACAAAAACACATCAATGTGCACAGATACAAAGCACAAGGTAAAGCTTCATGACATTAAACCTGTTATGCCTTAGAAAGCAACAGCTAAGAATGGACACACTGATGCACACTCAGAAACGTGACACACACCAACCCGTTCTCACTCCCAACTCATAAAATACTGACGCTTGGGCAGTGGCTCTCAGTGTCGGATACCTACACAATAATCTTATCCTGGATGCCAGCCAAACTTAGTCCTACATTTGAGGTCGGGAAGTTCGGTCTGGATTTGATCCATTGTGGAGCAACTATGCTCGAACCGAAGCTGTTTGGACCAATCAAATTGTCAGGGCGGGCTTTATACGATGATGGACAGATGATCAACAGTAACCTAATCAACCACGTCACCAAAAAGCACTTGGGTTGAATTTGTTTATAACAAAGATGGCTGCCGCTGGAGAATTAAGATGTGTAGATTCCGCCATGTTATAGAAGATACCGACAGCGCATTCATTTTAAAAGAGGAACAGAGAACCACGAGGCATTTGTCTATCGGAAAGGTGTTTTTGCCGTCCTTCCTATGGGATTCGGAAAAAGTTTACATACGTCACATACTCCGTTGCTCTGATTGGTTGTAGGTCTATACAATTGAGTGCAGAGGCATTTTCTTTCCTGGTTCGGTTGAAACATGCCCCATAATCACCCAACGGAGCAGTATCAGACTCATATTTTGACTAGAATCTGAGAATGATGACGTCAGGCTCCACTAATCTACCTTTAGCAACTCTACGGCATAGCAGCAGCTTGACCGCGGCGCTGTAAGCGACTACGCTAGCGAGTAGTATGAAAGACCGAAAATCTGCTTATGGATGTTGGTTGGGGTGGTGGATGGGTCCAACAACACAGGACTTTGACCGGGGTTTGTGTCCCGTTCTTGTCCCGCGTGTCACTGAAACGTACATTTTGTAACCCCACCCACATTCTTTTCCTAAACCTAACTGTCCTGTTCTTGTGCCACATATCAGTTAAGTGTACGTCCCGCCCCAGAGATTCAATAAGTGACGGCAAGAGTCCCGACCAAGCACGTCTAAATATGACGCCAAAGGCACCTGACCAAGCGTCGCTTTTGACGTGATGGGAGTAAGAATGTGTTGCATATACAGACACACACACACACACACACACACACACTTGAATGGGTGAATGTGTTGCAGAAACACATTGGTACATCGGCTGTTTGGGGGGGAATAAGCGCCAACTGCACAGTCCAGTGGTGAAATTTGCATGACTAACAAAAGGCAGAAATTTGTATTGCTTTCTGTCTGAACACACCATTAAGGACCTTGTGTTTAGACAATTATGCTGGGAAAAATGTAATTGCCATAATGAAATATTAAGCAACAGCCAATGCTGATTTGAACCCTTAAATCCAGTGTCAAAGGTTAACTTGTTACACTTAAGTCTGAATATTGGCTCAGGATGAAAATCATGCCTTGCAGCAATATTAATTGGAGGTCAGGGAGCATAATGATGATGTTTCTGTCCAAAATTCACATTTTGTTTACATACGTTGTTGTAAACTCCCACAACTTGAGTAAATGCAGTAATACAAGTAACATTTTTCAGCACAGAAAGAGATAAAAAAAAAAACACCTGAATGAAAGAAAGCGTCTTACTTTGTTTGTTTGTGTGCACAATGAGAGAAAGGACACAGACAACTGTTGAGACAAACCAATTTTAACCACGGATCATTGGCCAGCTTACAGCAGCCGTCTCTGACATCATCACCGAAGGCCAGGTCAATACTAATGAGGTCAGAAAGAGGGGATGAAATACGATTATGGTCTCCAGTTCATAAACAATATATTTCTATTAAAATCTAGCTTGTTCACAAGGAGAGAATGCCAAAGAGAGAGAGAAGGGGGGGGGGGGGTATGAGAATTAAAGTAAAGAAAATGGGAAGGGAATGAGATGAAAGAGAAGAAAAGAAAAACTAATGTAGTGTAAAAACAAGGGATAGAGGGAAAGATATGGCTAAACAGTAGCAAAGAATGTTGCAAAAGTGTTTAATAATGACTCTGTAGCTTAACGTATGCAGGACCATACTGACTGATCAGATATTACAGTAGTAATTAAAACACTGGATCACTGTCCCCATCAGCCCTGCTACAATAACCCCCCCTCTTGCCTTCAGGCTATTATGGTTTATTTGAAAAGTAACAGATTCAAGAGTGAAAATTAATCAGATGCTTTATTGGATTAAAAGTACAAGCATGAATCACAGGTGTATCACACACATAGACAGTGTTCAAAGTCCCACTATAACACCACCATACAGAGTTATTTCAAGATTTTGGACAGCTCTTCATTCAAATTAAATAAGAGGTTCCATTCCCCCAGTCTCCCAATTTAACATAGGTTTTAAAATCTGCTATTTTAGCTCTTCTCTATTTATAATGCTGTACTAAGACCATGGATAGATGTGGTAGTACTAAAAAGGCTTTAAATTGATAAAAGAAATGTCTAAATGTCATCATAACATTGTAGCCTGGAGAAAGCCTGATTTTTAAATAGGGCAAATTACATACAATATTGCATCATCAGCATAAAAACGGACACTGCACTCCAGAGTTGGAAAATAAATAAAATCTCACTACTCACTGTAACATATTATTTATTTGATAGTTCTCTGGTATTGATGATCACTGTTATTTCTTTGTTTTTTCCTAAAAAATGAAGGTTGTAATGATGCCTTTTGATTTATATATTGTAACAAGAGTTGTAAGAAGTTGTGTATTTTTAATGGCCTCTACTAAATGACACTGTTCTAAGACAATATATGACAACACAGAAAATAGTCTTGTGCCTCACCACTAGATTGATTCATTTTTGTTTTTGGCTGCACTTTTGATGCACAAAACTACACTCTGCTGTCAAACTGTCAAAGACAGGTATTAGTGTTGGTCTTTGGTAGTCATATTAATTTACTGTATCATGTTATCAAGCAAGACCATCTCTTTGTCCATTTCTGCATCCATGTCAATATCGGTGGCCAATGTAGCCAATGTACGGGTGGATGAAAAACTGGACTACCTCTGTGCCCGCATCATTTTCCAATGGGATATCAGGAACTTGTACTTTTTTTTTAGTAGTAGTAGTAGTAGTAGTAGTTTATTTGAACATGTAAGAAATAATATATATATATATATATATATATATATATATATATACATATATTTAAAAAAATGACAGATAAATAAGGACATGTACTTCTTAGCACAATCTACCAAAATTAATTAAGTAATTTAATTAAATTAACTAACTTGTCCGTTTTATTACCAAAACATGGCTAAATCCTGCAATACCAGACAGCGCCATTCAACCAGGTGACTCTTTTGCCATTTACCGATCTGACAGAAAAGAAGACTCTGTCAAGAATAAAAAGGAGGTGTGTGCTTTATGGTGATTATGGATTGGTGTGACAGTGGGAATGTTATCCCATTCATGCTCACCTGAACTGAAGTTATTGTCAATCAAATGTGGTCTATGCACGTACAGAGGCTGCCATGTCGGATCTTTGCAAAGACTTGAACTGCTCACAAGCAAGTGAGCACTAGATGGGGCTCTCTCTTCAACGAAGGGCTGAAAACACTGAATTGCCATTCCTTTAACCTTTTTCTTTGAACAGAGAGCACCATCTAGTGAGTTCAGAAAAAAAGAGAAAATGGTTCACGAAGCTTCATTTGGCCATCACTAATGCCTGGTACGGAAGCAGCTCCGAACAGGACCGCACGGCCCTACAAAGAGTGGTTTGTTTGGCTGAACATACAATAGCCCCTAACCCCTAAACTTAACCTCTACTCTGCCTAAAGGATATTTACCCCAGGCGTTGCAAGAAAAAGGCTAGGAGAATCATTAAGGATCCCAACCACCAGGATAACGGCCTTTTCTCCCTGTTAAGGTTGGGAAGAAGGTACCAGATTCACCAGGCTAGCAGTGAGAGGCTCAGGAGGAGCTTCTACCCTCATACCCTCATAAAAAGCAGTATGACTTACTGCAAGTCACTGGAATTAGATGTAGCACTAATGATGCAGGCTGACAGTTACCGATACTGTCCAATGAATGAGTCACCTGACAGTCCATTTGACTTTATGTTCACTCTCTCTCGGTTCATTTTTAAAAAGTCAGTGTGAACATGAAAAGGACCAGAACTACTAACTTACTCAAATTAACTATACCTATTTCTAACAAATGTCAGTTATGAATGCCTATCTCCAAAATGCATGTTATTGTAATATGTAAGATTGCATGCAAAAAACACCCTGGCATCTGGCTCTTCATTTAACCAACTCACTATGGCTGCTCCATTCATCTCTTGCAATATTTAAAACGCCCACATCTTTATTGTAGATCAATTTGTATGCACTGACCTCACTATTACATTCCCTGTTGCTGCTTCATAACATAAGCCTGGAAAGCATTACACAGGGGCTAAAAAATGCACCGAAATATATAATAAAATATGTTAAAATCTTGCTTCTCTCTGGCCATCTGCACGACCATAGATAAGAGACAGAGACTGTCATGGCTATGTCTTGGTCCCAAGCAATATCTTTATTATGCCACAATATATTTTTAGAAAGCTAATGGATAAAAAAAGTCCTTTTGTTCAAACAAATAATTCTGCTGCCTTTCCAAAATGCAACATTGGCTTGTGCATCCTGAACATTAACCCAGCTCTGGATCCCAGAAAGGCTGCAACAAACTTCTAATTCTTCTGTAGACATTCAGTGTGCAATCTGCTCCAAGGAAACACATAAGAAACACAGATTAATGACAACAAAATAAGGAAGTTAGTACAGCAAATCAAGGTCTACGCACAAGTGAGAAATCACACACACAAACACAAACACACGTGTGAATGTAATTACACACCAATGTACAAAGACACAGTTATCAGACACACAGAAATGCTCAGACATAGACACACATACACTGTATATATTCTCACACACACACACACACACACACACACACACACACACAGCACAGAGCCTGAGGCAGCAGCAACTGAGGCATCTGTTGCCCACTGAGCAAGTCTGCTGGAGCTATAGTCAATTATAAACACATTAGACTCTGTTTCCCATAACACACAATGACAGAAATACCTGTACGTGATTATATACACATACAGTAAAGTAACACACACACACTCCACATACACAGCAGCAGAAGCAGAAGCAGTGATTTACTTGTGTTGGGTATAGTTAACTGTTGCGTTATTGGATCCTGGGTTCCTGTTGGGACCCAGTCTTAACCCTCCTGTTGTCCTCGGGTCAAATTTGACCCATTTGGGTTTCTTTCAATCAAATTGTCAAAGGAAATAACGTGTGGTTCCATTACTCTTCACAAGTAAAATAAATGATCAGTTCACTACTTTCATTGAATTAAGGTGTTTTATTCAATTCTATTAGTCAGGATATCAACGGACCAAGCTCAATCTTTTAAGATTGAACATTAGTCTATGGAGTCTGCTCTGTATTTTCTACTGCACAAGAGGCGTGATCAACAGGCATAGTTCAAATGACTCTGTACGCAATTGGATAGCCCTTTACACACACACACACGCACACACGCACGCACGCACGCACGCACGCACGCACGCACGCACGCACGCACGCACGCACGCACACACACACACACACACACACACACACACACACACACACACACACACACCCAGGGTTTGAGCTGAGCTCCATTCTTTTGGCCACCAGCGGGGCTAGCTGGTAAATTAGGCTTTTACCAATAAGACAAACACATCCTTCTTTTGTAGGAATTGTTCCTGGGCAAGTTTCTGTTCCGTTTTCAGAGAAAATATGCCTTTGAAATTTTTTAAAACAGCAGCGACAGTGGCCCCAATGTTGAATGTAAACAAAAAGCTGCTTGCCGTGAGCCTGACAAGCCAGACCCACATCAAGATGTTGGGTCTGGGAACTCACCATTGGCAGGGCTCAATCCGAGGGGCGGGATAAACGGTTATCTTTCAAATTCCCTCTCGAAGAAGGTAGCGTCTTTAAAAAAGAACGAGAAAATGTTGACGGGTTTGAATTTCAAATTTTGACCCAGAAAAACTAAAAGTTGCATGGGTGGCGGAAAGACAACACCAGGGTTAAGGGGGGAGGTGTGACGACCCCCGATGTGTCCTGTGTTTGCTGTGATATTCACCTGTCTCTCTGTTGACTCCGCAGGTGGATCTGTTTCAGCTCTCTCTCTCTACATAGGCAAAGCCAAATCATCAGAGTGTTGACTTTGGTTTTAGTTCAATTATGCTATCGGCCAGGCTCCCAGGAAGTGCGTTGGGCTTTGAAGCCAATTTGCCATAGTTGCCAAACAGTGGAATTACAACTTTCAAGTCTGTCACGTTGGGTCCAAATAGACATTTCCCCATAGAGTTACATGGCAAAAGAGACTTCTATAAATCAGTGAATGCATTTTTTCGAACAGCACAACCTTTGCGAAATGACTTGTGTGACGATTAGAATTTCATCCATTCTGTCCGATAACATTTAAAAAGAGCCGCACGATTAAGTCATTTAAAGTGATGGTTCGGAGTAATTTACCCTAGGGTCCTTTGCACCATGACCTCGAGCCAAACACCCTCTAGAAGCTTTTTTCACCTGGGTCTAACATTGGGCGAGTTAGCATAGAGCAGCGTTAGCAGCTGAATAGCTTAGCGCAGGGGCTAATGGACCCACGTTTGTATCTCGTGAATGACCCCGCTAATAATGCCCGAAATAATACCAAAGGTCTACACTAGTACATATAGGTTATGTACTCATAAAACGATGGATTGGAAAGTTTGTAAGTACACCAGAAGTTTATGAACACTTGCCTGCTCTCTTCTGCTCTCTGCTGCAGCTGCTGCTGCTGCTACCTGCAGTTAGACGAGTGCTTAGGGCGGTCTACAAATTAGTACACTAGATTAGTACACATTAGAAAAGAGATGCAACAAAAATATTTATTAATTTAATGATTAAATAAGGTAATGTCTCCAAACTTACCTCAATTATTACTTGTCTCCTGCTAGTTATATTACAACACTTACTTTAAAAAATAAGTTAAATTAAAAAATATTTTTGTTGCATCTCTTTTCGGTGTTGTAATTTGTAGACGTCCCTAAGCACTTGTCTCACAGCAGCAACAACAACAGCAGAGAGCAGAAGCCAGCAGGCAAGTGTTATTTACATAAACTTCTGGTGTACTTACAAACTTTCCAATCCATCGTTTTATGAGTACATAAACTATATGTACTAGTGTAGACCTTTGGTATCATTTCGGGCATTATTAGTGGGGTCATTTACGAGATACAAACGTGGGTCCATTAGCCCCTGCGCTAAGCTATTCAGCGGCTAATGCTACTCTACGCTAACTCGTCCAATGTTAGACCCAGGTGAAAAAAGCTTCTGGGGGTGTGTTTGGCTCGAGGTCATGGTCCAAACCATCACTTTAATCCCCAAGTTAGCGGAGCGCTGAACCGGAAGCAGCTGGCTCTGCCAGCGGAGGCCTCTAGTGTGCCTGCTCTATGGGCCCCATAGTGCGAAAGCATCTTTCATGGGGAAGTTGAACTTTTTGGGCTTCACGCACTTGCTTTCATAAGAATAAACAGGGCTTTTTTATATTTTTGTAAAACTTTATCATGGTGTGTCTGCAGAGAAACTCCTGTATACTGTCTAACTTGCAAAAAACATATAAAGTTTAATAGTAGGCAACATTTCGGTACTAGACCATCTGAGAAGCCATCTTTTGTAGGAGGTGACTGTTTTTGTGCACCAATGTGGTTGATTGGTGCACAAAAACAGTCACCTACTACAAAAGATGGCTTCTCAGGATGCAACACCATTTGCCTGAAGATGATCTAGTACCGAAACATTGCTTACTATTAAACTTTATATATTTTTCGCAAGTTAGGCAGTGTGCAGGAGTTTCTTTGCAGCTTTTGACCTGCTTGTCCCCCTTCAATGCGCCTGTCTCACGTTGTAGATGTGCAAAGTATTTTTCTGTATGATCACGGTGTGTCTACCATTTGTTGTAGGCTTGGAGCTGGGTCATAACAGAGATGATGGCAGTAGAAAGATGAGATAAGAGAAAGAAAGTGTTAAAAATACAAAATGTACAAATAAAAGTGTGAAGCTGTTATACTTTAGGTGAGCCGATCTTCAGAAATAATCCAATCTCTCCTAATACACGGGGGGCGAGCGTACTTTTCACATTTGATATGAATAAAGATTGACTTCAAAACTGAGACAATCATAAACAGAATATCTTCAGCCTAGTCATCTTATAAAACTCAATTTGTTGAAGAACCCACTTGCAGAATCACAGGCATGGATCAAATTCCCAGCAGACCCCTAAATGCTAAAAGTGTCTGCACCCTCAAAGACGGCGGCTTTGGATTAAACGTAGCTGACAGACTGAATAGAAAAGAATATCTCTGTCTTTCTGTGGGGTTTCTTCCATTAGCATGCTCGACAAGCCATCACGGAGGAGGTACATGGAGGCGTGTGCTGTAAAACTGCTTGGGTGTGTGCATCAGTGAGTGGATTTGAATGCATGTGTGTCTTTAATGTATGTGTGTATGCCTCTCTGAGACACCTATATGTGTGTGTGTGTGTGTGTGTGTGTGTGTGTGTGTGTGTGTGTGTGTGTGTCAGAGAGAACACTTATTTCCAGGGCAGACCTTGCATTTTTTCTGTGTGTGCATGTGTGTGTCTGACAGCTGACAAATAAGCCTCACTTTTTTGAGTCTGACTGACAAGACTGACTGAGGGAGAATAGAGAACGAACACACACACACACACACACACACACACACACACACACACACACACACACACACACACACACACACACACACACACACACACAGATTCCAGAGATACAGGTACACAAAGAGACAGTTGGTAAACTTGTTACAGAGTGTTGAAATCATTCACACATACAGATTAGAAAGAGAGAGTCTGTAAGAACTCAGCGGAGACGGGAGCATGCGTGTGTGCACCAGGAAAATGTGCATATGCACAGAAATCCACATAGGAAAATCTTCTACAGCATGCACGCATAGTACACATAGCTGGCAGCATAGTGGGTGGATATGGCGGCCTGTCGAATTTAAGAAGGCTTTATGATCACTCTGCTGTCAGCCAGTGTGTGTGTGTGTGTGTGTGTGTGTGTGTGTGTATGTAAGGATAAAGGTTGAATTATCTGATAGTATTCCGTCAGTCAAAACTGCCTCAACACAGAGGAGCTGGAGGGCCCTCCAGCATCTCTGCATGTATGTGTGTTTATTTCTGACCATACCAGTGTTTGTTCACTTAGTTTCTGTAAATCTCTAGTGAAAAGGGGGGAGTGTTTAAAAAACTTTACAAATTAAGACATTTAGCTATAGAGACCAAAACCGTTTTTTTGTGCCAGACAAGAAACATGTTTATTCAGCTGTAAAGCTGGGCATTTTAACACAGGGCTCTATGGGGTTTATAAAATGCAAAGTTTAATTATAAACTAAACTACCCAACATTATACAGGCCTGCAAGTTTTGCTCAAATGATTACCCCATTAAACACTTAGTTGATATCCAGAACTGTTTTGATTGTTTCCGGTTTCTAAAATGTGAGCATTTTTCTGCATTGAGTACTTTTACTTTTAATACTTTAAGTTAATTTCCAGATAATAATCGCCTTTTTTAACTTAATCAACAATTTCACAGAGTATTTTTTTCCAGTGTAGTATTAGAATTTTTACTTAAGTAAAGGTTCTGAATACTTCTTCCACCACTGCATATGATCTTCATCAGTTTGCCTAGAAGTCATGGAATAGTAGTAATGTTCATGTCCATTTGTTCTCAGCAAGAACTTCTTGTCTGTACTGGTTTAAAGGTTGATTGAGGCGACATGATAACTGGGCCAAACTCTATCTGCTATTGAAGATCAGCAGCAGATCTAGACCATTTAAAATGGGGGGTGGGCAAGCTGGGGCCACATGTGATTTTAGGGGTACCAAATATATTAAGCACAATTGTTACAGTAACTACCACCACCAGCCACATAGGTTTGGTTCAAAAGACTAACAATACACATACAGTATAACAATAAACACTTTCAAACAAATAGGTATGTGATTCATTTATTATCTCGCAACTCTAAATTATAATATAGAGTACATTTTAAAAGCCAACAAATACAAACTTAAAACCACTTGTTTGTGAGAACGCCACCACAAGAAGACAATGAAAATGATCGTCCGTCCCCCTAGTTTTTGCGGTGGGTCATGCACTCTCGCTAGTTGTCTGTCTTTGTGTGCCTTTTTGGGCCGATTCAAACTTGTTGAAGTCATCTCATCTGATTAAAACTTAATATAAAGACTATAAACCTCTCTGTTTCTCTCACTCAGCAAGGTGGTTGGTGCCAGACTGACAACTAGCCTGCCAGCCAGCCAGCCTGACTAGATCAGTCAAATTTTAACAACTTAAAGCTTTAGTGCATAACTTTTTTTTATAATAATTAATGTTGGTTACATTCAATCCAATGCCTAATATGTTTATACAAAGCTAATTAATCTGTCAGCTAAACAAAACTCTGTATTTCTGTATAATATGGCTAACCAAGTGAAGATAATTACCTCTTCTGAAGAGTCCATCATGTTTTGTTTTTTTTAAACCTGTGTCCTCCTTAGCTACTAGCAATTGCGTGATTGTGCATGGTGTCATTACTTAGAAATCATCATGGGGGAGACAGAAACTACGCACTATATCTTTAACGTTTCATTCACACACTCTTGTCACGGTGTAGGAAAGCACTGTGGTGTCCCCAGATGAGTGGCAACTTTGTTTGGCTCATTTTCTGTAACCATGCAGTGTAGCATTCTTTAAACCAATCACAGTTGTCTTGGGCGACGCTAAGCCCCAGACAAAATGACGGCGCCTCTGCCAAATAGCCTCGGGAAGGAACTTGTTTTGGTGGAACGTGTGTGACGTTGTACAACTAAAAACAACTTTTGAACGTACATATTCAAAAGTTGTTTTTAGTCGTGCGGCAGAAAACTCAGATTGGACAGATATTCTAGCTAGCTGTCTGGATTTACCCTGCAGAGATCCGAGGAGCAGTTAACCATAGTCCTCATAAATCCACCAGAGTTTAAAATGCCAACACAAAGAAAGCGGAAGGTGACGGACATCCGGTACTTGAACAATCCCGGAAGTGGAACATGGTCAATATAGACTAGCCAACAGCAAGCTGTTCCCCAACTACTTCCTGTAGCTTTGCTTTGGGCTGCAGCTCTCCCTCATGGCGACCACGCTCACAGAATCTTCTGTTCTCACAGCAATAATGCTAGCAGAAGCCTTGTGCCTTTTTTAGCCACAGCCAAGGTAATCTGGTCTTATGTGAGGGGTCAGACTAATGACTCCTGTGATGTTGTCGAACACATCTGAGGAAACCTCACTCAGAGGAGGGACAGAGGACCAATTCCTCTAGCCTGGCCTGGGGCGGGCAGAAGGAACATATAGTTCCATTTGTTATTTATTGTTTGGTCTTATAATACCTGAGTCATCTAAATCCATATATTTATTTATTGCTTTTTGAAAGATCTAACGATATAATATATTAATTTGGTCTACAGTTTGTGTGTGTGTGTGTGTGTTAGAGCAAAATCTGGAATTAATCCCTTACTCCTTCTATTAGGTGTCCCAGGGTGCGGCAAAGTGCCGAAGAGAAAATATGTGTGTGTGTGTGTGTGTGTAAGAGAGAGCGTGAGTGTGATAAGTAATATGGCAGTGTCATAGAGGCACTGTAACCTTTATACAGCTCTTTACTCTGTCACTTCCTATAAAAACGCACTTCCATCACTTGGTGAGGAAGGGAAGAGGAAGGAGTGAGAGAAACAAGGAGGGAAGCTGAGAGAGGGGAAAAAAAAGTGGGGGCAAAAAGGAAGGTGTGAGGGAGGAGAGGGATAGAGGAGAGGTGGAGGCAGTGCAAGAAAAAAAGCGATGGTGAAAATTAGAGAGAAGATAGATCTGGAGGGAGTGAGCAAAGTAAGATGGTACAGAGATAAGGACAAAAAAAAGAAGAAAGGAAAAACTGAGCGCGACAGATGTAAAGACTTAAAATGACAAAAAGGTGATAAAAAAAGGAAGACTAGAATGGAAGTACAGAGGGAGGGAAGAGCGATTGATAGAGATGTTTCATGTTTTCACAAGGTCAAGTGTGGAAATGGGTTTCCTGTGCACTCTCCTCTCACCACATGCTGTCAGCCGGCCTGCTAAAATGAAACAAGGGAGAGTAGTCTCGCATTGCCAGACCTTCCTTCACAGCGCTCCGGAGGAGGGTCTAGCGAGTCCACACAGCATTCCGGGATGGGAGAAGAACGTTCTGTGGTTCATTGGCATTTCTTTAAACCACTCATGATTGTCTTGTGCGACGCTAAGCGCTGGACGGAGCGAAGGTACCTCTGCAAAATAGCCTCGGGAAGGAACTTGTTTTGGCGGAACACATGCTCGTTCAAAAGTTGCTTTAGTTGTGCAACAGAAAACTCCGATTGGACAGATAGTCTAGCTAGCTGTCTGGATTTACCCTGCAGAGATCTGAGGAGTAGTTAACCATAGTCCTCATAAATTGACCCTACAGCACCCAACCTTGTTAATGAGGAACCACTTGAGTTTGTGGAAGATTTCACCTATCTGGGCAGTCTCATCAGTAAGGACAGCGGGGCATCTAATGACATTAAAGCAAGGCTGGGAAAGGCTCTGCCTTCTCCCAACTCCGTCCCATCTGGAGATCAAAACAATACAGCCTTAAAACAAAGATGCTCCTATATAACTGCAATGTAAAGTATGGTCTGCTGTACGGTTCAGAGAGCTGGTGAGTTGTCAAAACAGACACGAGGCGAATGGAAGTGTTCCATAATGGATGCACTGTGTCGAGGATGGAGCAGGACTGCATCACAAAAGTCACCTTAAGATGGACACCACCTGGCAAAAGAAAACCACCCAAAACCACCTGGCGCAGAACTGTGACACAAGAGCTGGAACAGATTAACCTGTAATGGGGAGAGACCCAACCTGCTGCCAGGGACCGAATGCAATGGAGAGTGCTCATTGAAGCCTTATGTCCCATAGGGAATGAAGAGGAGTAAAAAGTAAGTCATAAATTGACAAAGAATGCGAAAGGTGACGGATATCCGGCCTAAAATTAGGGACGTCCAACGGAATTTCCGGAAACACCTGAACAATCCCGGAAATGAAACGTTGTGGGAAGGGGGTGAAAGCAATGGCTGTCAAAGAAGAGGAAGGAGGATGAAAGGAAAGGCAAAAATCTGTACTCCTTGGAGTCATAATTCAGTCAATCTGAATATTTAAACAAGTTTTTAGTTTCAGCTTATTTTCAACTGAGGGATAACCTTTTCTCCGATCCGTCCATTGCAAATAAACACCCATGAATCAGTTTAGAAATCATTGAAAAAAAGTTCTTTATAACTTTTCTTTAGTATCAATGTTATCCAGTGTCAGACTCTGAAAACATCTGGTTTCCTTAAATGTATTGTAATTATTTACTTTTATAACACACTCATACACTACATTTAGAGTACATGCACACACTAACATGTATCACGTTCAAAAAAGAATAAATGTGCCTGTATTTTTCCCAACACCGACCCAGACTCAAAGGAACTCAAGGCATACAACAGACTAAAACCTTTAGCTGTAACAGCTGTATTCATGTCAATTCTGTAAAGAAGAAAACACCTGTAAACAAGTAGATTAGAACCATATCAGCATGCCAAATATGATGAAGTTACTATAATAGGTATGTGACATATAAGTGACAAAGCAGCAATCATGTAAGAAGTATAACCTCTTCTGTATGATAGCTACATCTGTAATCGATCTTGATTTCCCTTCAGACAGAGCGAGAGGATTGGATTTGAATTGACCTTTACCCCGCTGCACACACTGACATTCACTATGATCACACACATCAACACTTTGAAGATATAGGGATATGGCAACACTTCACATCACAACAATTCTCTACTGCAGGTTTGCCTGACAGCTGCACTCACCTAAAATCAGCCATGGCATGGTGTGTTATTATAAGAATAATGATGTACTAAAGTTTCTTCCTAAGACAAGGAATGGAGAGATGGTCAGGCAAAAGTTCAGTCAATGTGATTCTAAATGAAGTGTTGGGGACAAAATCCATAGTCCTCGTCTGTGGAAAATTACATGATAAAGTTCAGCTGTAGCCAAAATGAGGCTTGGAATTGAATTAGGAAGGAATCTGTTCTTGGGCAGTATGGTATAACCAAATAGGCATGTGCATGTTGTTATAAGACTTGAAAAAAACAGTACAAATCAGAGTACTTCTTAACACTGTCTGATTGCATGCTCTCACAAGACACTATTACTACTACTGACTACTATTTTTTTTCAGCAAACATATATGTATTATATACATATATGTATTGTGCACCTTCTGCCTCTGTACATAGTAGTGCGTTTGTCCAAAATGATTTAGTGCACGACTAGAAAGAAGACAGGAAACTGAGGAACCTTTTGTTTGGCTTTCTAAACAGATAAACATTTGCCGGAATTCTGACGTCTATCTAATTTCAGTATGCATCAACGGAAGTACATTTACAGGATAATTGTCTGACATCCAAAATAAAGGTTAGTTTAAAAAATGGGTGTGGTTTGCTCCGCTAACTCCTGGCTAATCCAAAAATGGGCAAAGAGGTGGAGCGTGGATGGAGCTGAGGCTGGCTGAATGAAACTAAGCTAAGCTCACCTCCTGTGATGCCAGCCACCTGTCACTCAAAGTGTAAATGTAAATGGACTGTATTTATGCAGCGCTTTTGTAGTCTAAATGACTACTCAAAGTGCGTTAACATAGCACAGGAACCATATACCATTCAGACACTGTGGCTGAGGCTGCCATACAAGGTGCCACCTGCTCATCACATAAACATTCACACACTTCCAATGGCACAGCATCAGGAGCCATTCAGAGTCTTGCCCAAGGAAACTTTGACATAGGACCGCAGGACCAGGGATTGAACCACCAACCTTCCGATTAGTAGGTGACTGCTCCACCACCTGAGCCACAACCGCCCCGTGTCCCCACCCTGCAGTTGTCATGAATGGGGAAATTAGCTATAGAGACCAAAACCGTTTTTTTGTACCAGACAAGAAACATGTTTATTCAGCTGTAAAGTTGGGCATTTTAACACAGGGCTCTATGGGGATTGGCTTACTTTTGGAGCCAGCCTCAAGTGGCCATTTGAGGAACTACAGTTTTGGCACCTCCGCGTCGACATCTCAGCCACTTGGTTTGATCCAAAAAAGCAATTGATTTTCTCCTTCATTTTCTTTATAAGAAACTAAAAAGTTTGCTTTGACATTTCCTTTATTTTAGGCACTTATTTGACTCTCAGCCATAGAGACCTCACATGTTCCCACAAACAGCACTGTAGACCCTTGTGTGGCTGTCGCTCTTCCTGTCTACAGGATGGAAAGAAAGTGCTACATGAAATGACATCAGACGGAGCTTGGCTGTGTGATCATCGTTAAAGCTGAATGATCAAAGCCCTGCCAATACAGGAACACAGAAACTCTGTGTGAACAAGGTGTCTGTTAAATTCAGCACTTAAAAAAACTGGCACCCTCTGTGCACCCTGCTAATACAATATCCTTTGATGATCTTTTGAATCATCCCATGGGCCCACCACCTGTGGAAGGAACCGCTGGGGTCGGGTGCGCTGCTACACGGGTGGCAGTGAAGGTCAGGGGCCTCGATGGACCAGACCCGGGAAGCAGACGCTGGCTCTGGGGACGTGGAATGTCACCTCTCTGTGGGGGAAGGAGCCGGAACTGGTGCGGGTGGTGGAGCGCTACCGGTTAGATCTACTGGGGCTTACCTCTACGCACAGTCTCGGTTCTGGAACCATACTCCTGGATAGGGGTTGGACTCTTTTCTTCTCCGGAGTTGCCCAGGGTGTGAGGCGCCGGGCGGGTGTGGGGATACTCACAAGCCCCCAGCTGAGCGCCGCTGCATTGGAGTTTACCCCGGTGGACGAGAGGGTTGCCTCCCTACGCCTGCGGGTTGTGGGGGGGAAAACTCTGAGTGTTGTTTGTGCATATGCACCAAACAGGAGTTCGGAGTATTCGGCCTTCTTGGAGACCTTGACTGGAGTCCTGCATGGGGCTTCAGTGGGGGACTCCATCGTTCTGCTGGGGGACGTCAACGCGCACGTGAGCAATGATGGAGACACATGGAGAGGCGTGATTGGGAGGAACGGCCTCCCTAATCTTCCTGTTGTTGGACTTCTGTGCTAGTCATGGATTGTCCATAACACACACCATGTTCGAACATAGGGATGCTCATAAGTGTACTTGGTACCAGAGCACCCTAGGCCAAAGGTCAATGATCGATTTTATAATCGTTTCATCTGATCTGAGACCGTATGTTTTGGACACTCGGGTGAAGAGAGGGGCGGAGCTGTCAACTGATCACCATCTGGTGGTGAGTTGGGTCAGGGGGTGGGGGAAGACTCTGGACAGACCTGGTAAGCCCAAACGGGTAGTGCGGGTAAATTGGGAATGTCTGGAGGAGGCCCCTGTCCGACAGACTTTCAACTCACACCTCCGGCGGAGCTTTTCGTGCATCCCTGTGGAGGCTGGGGGCATTGAACCCGAGTGGACAATGTTCAAAGTTTCCATTGCTGAAGCTGCGGCGAGGAGCTGTGGTCTTAGGGTCTTAGATGCCTCAAGGGGCGGTAACCCACGAACACCGTGGTGGACACCGGTGGTCAGGGAAGCCGTCCGACTGAAGAAGGAGTCTTTCCGGGATATGTTATCCCAGAGGACTCCGGAGGCGGTTGCAGGGTCACAGCCTCTGCCGTGAAAGAGGCAAAGCAGCGGGTGTGGGAGAAGTTTGGAGAAGACATGGAGGACTTTTGGTCGGCACCAAGGTGCTTCTGGAAAACTGTTCGCCACCTCAGGAGGGGGAAGTGGGGAACCATCCAAGCTGTGTACAGTAAGGATGGGACACTGTTGACCTCAACTGAGGAGGTAATAGGGCGGTGGAAGGAGCACTTTGAGGAACTTCTGAATCCGACTAATACGCCCTCTATGTTAGAGGCAGAGCTGGAGGATGATGGGGGATCATTGTCAATTTCCCAGGTGGAAGTCACTGATGTGGTCAAACAACTCCACAGTGGCAAAGCCCCTGGGATTGATGAGATCCGCCCAGAAATGCTCAAGGCTCTGGGTGTGGAGGGAGGGGCTGTCCTGGTTGACACGCCTCTTCAACATTGCGTGGAAGTCTGGGACAGTGCCAAAGGAGTGGCAGACCGGGGTGGTGGTTCCCCTTTTTAAAAAGGGGGACCAGAGGGTGTGTGCCAATTACAGGGGTATCACACTTCTCAGCCTCCCTGGTAAAGTCTACTCCAAGGTGCTGGAAAGGAGGGTTTGGCCGATAGTCGAACCTCAGATTGAAGAGGAACAATGCAGATTCCATCCTGGTCGTGGAACAACGGACCAGCTCTTCAGTCTCGCAAGGATCCTGGAGGGAGCCTGGGAGTATGCCCAACCGGTCTACATGTGTTTTGTGGATCTGGAAAAGGCGTATGACCGGGTCCCCCGGGAGATACTGTGGGAGGTGCTGCGGGAGTATGGGGTGAGGGGGTCTCTTCTCAGGGCCATCCAATCTCTGTACGACCAAAGTGAAAGCTGTGTCCGGGTTCTCGGCAGTAAGTCGGACTCGTTTCAGGTGAGGGTTGGCCTCCGCCAGGGCTGCGCTTTGTGACCAATCCTGTTTGTAGCATTTATGGACAGGATATCGAGGCGTAGTCAGGGTGGGGAGGGGTTGCGGTTCGGTGGGCTGGGGATCTCATCGCTGCTCTTTGCAGATGATGTGGTCCTGATGGCATCATCGGCCTGCGACCTTCAGCACTCACTGGATCGGTTCGCAGCCAAGTGTGAAGCGGTTGGGATGAGGATCAGCACCTCTAAATCTGAGGCCATGGCTCTCAGCAGGAAACCGATGGAGTGCCTACTCCAGGTAGGGAATGAGTCCTTACCCCAAGTGAAGGAGTTCAAGGACCTTGGGGTTTTGTTCACGAGTGATGGGAAAATGGAGCGGGAGATTGGTCGGAGAATCGGCGCAGCGGGTGCGGTATTACATTCAATTTATTGCACCGTTGTGACGAAAAGAGAGCTGAGCCAGAAGGCAAAGCTCTCGATCTACCGGTCAGTTTTCGTTCCTACCCTCACCTATGGTCATGAAGGCTGGGTCATGATCAAAAGAAAGAGATCCAGGGTACAAGCGGCCGAAATGGGTTTCCTCAGGAGGTTGGCTGGCGTCTCCCTTAGAGATAGGGTGAGAAGCTCAGTCATCCGTGAGGAGCTCGGAGTAGAGCCGCTGCTCCTTCGCGTCAAAAGGAGCCAGTTGAAGTGGTTCGGGCATCTGGTAAGGATGCCCCCTGGGCGCCTCCCTAGGGAAGTGTTCCAGGCACGTCCAGCTGGGAGGAGGCCTCGGGGAAGACCCAGGACTAGGTGGAGGGATTATATCTCCAACCTGGACTGGGAACGCCTTGGGATCCCTCAGTCGGTGCTGGTTAATGTTGCTCGGTAAAAGGGAAGTTTGGGGTCCCCTGCTGGAGCTGCTCCCCCCGCGACCCGACACCGGATAAGCGGATGAAGATGGATGGATGGATGGATCTTTTGAAAACTAGCCTATTAAGAGCATTACACTGCGAATATAATGTCCATCATGTTTTATGGCGTGATAGACATAGGACAATATTATAAGAGTATAGAAATGCCTCCTGTTCCCATGCAGAGGTCAAATGTTGGAGTCAGCACAGTGTTAGAGTAAGCACCACTTCACTGCACTTCAGCCTCGGCCCTGTATGGGGAAGATAAGGCACACCTCTATTCACTAACATTTGCTGACAGTAAGAAAAGACCTTTTGTGAGCTCAGACATGTAGTTTGTCGCTCAGAGGTACATTGTCTTTTCCCTGTCATTCGCCTTCTGTTGACAAGTGTACAATAATGTATTAATAAGCCTTTTTCACAGCATGACAGTACATTTTCTTTTATCAATACTTTAGACAGAAAGAAAGGATTGGCTCTGAGGTGACCTTTACCCTGCTGGACAGTTTGACATTCTTCATGATCACCCACATGACAGGACATTCAAGATGGTGGGCTTTGGAAAGATTTAGCCCCTAAACTATGATAACAAATAACTTACACAAGTAGACACTAAAGGGATGCCATTGATATGCCTTTGTCTATGGAGTGTTGGCCAAGAAATATCATCTCACGTTCCAGTAAAATACTTCACATATGGCAATAAAAGGGTTATTATTGTTTTTCTTGTCTCCTTAAGCCCTATTCACACAGGAATAGTATTACCTGGGGACCTGTATTAATCTGTAATAATTGCAGAAGTCATCTGTGATCTTAAACCTGTGTCATGTCTGGAATTTGTCAAGTTAAAAATTCCACCGCAAATTACAGACTACATTTGACCAAACCCAGAGGTTGTCTGATAATATCAATCCTGTGTGAATTGGCCTCTCTGTGATTTAGGGTTTTTATTTGGCTGCGTTGGCAATTATAAATTGAAGTTTTGACAGAGCCTTGATATCACATATGGGGGATAATGTCAGTACATTTAGTAAAATACAGACTTCACTTATCCTGTGTGAATGTGCTGTATGTAATAAACATCTGGGGGTCATATTTAAATCACTTGAGGTCCCCTGGTAATACTGGACATGTGAGAATAGAACGCAAGAAAAAAACTACAACCCTCTCCCCCACAACATGTCATAATATAAAATAAGGTGTTTTTTCCAACTGCTTACACACAAAATCTTTTCACGTCACACGATTTTTGAAACCTCTCAGTCAAAGTGCAAAACTACCCAGCAAATCTCCAAAACCATAAGCTATTTCTCAGCCTTTCACTCAGCTTTCAATTGCATAAAACCCTTTTTTCAAAACATTACACACAATTCTCTACCTAAGACACAAAAATCTAACAGGAAGTGACTTGCTATCCATTTATAAACACAACCAATCAAAATGCTACACTTATTTACCAGGGCACACACACACTTCTCACATTTGCAAACACATTATGTCATAACTGAACACTAACCAATCATTGCTTTAGTATTATACCTATACATAGGTCAAAGGTCAGATTTCCAGTTTTGTACAATGGATGCCAACAATAGACAGAGAGCAAGGGGAGGAGGAGGAAGAGACAGGGGATAACAACGAGGAGGAGGAGGAGGGAAGAAGAGTAAGAAGGAGAGCCATGAGATCAGGGAGAGAAGCCCATCTTGAGTAGCTTTATAGTGGCGTCCATACTGCATGCAACTATCTAATGACTATTTCAGCATTACAAATCAATCAGACTTTGTTTTGCACAAAGTGCATACATTTCTGTCCCCCCCCCCCACACACACACACACCCCCCCTCGCCCCGACACACAAGCATGCAAAAACACAACACACACACGCACACACACAAACACACACACACACACACACACACACACACACACACACACACATATTCTTTATTCTAAAAATGATACCTTTGGTTTACATATGTTTGTACTATTGTTTTCTTGTTTCATGCTACTGTAAACAACACGGTGCTACTCTTACAAACGTAATGTTTTGCCCAATCAATATTTTCTGTTTTACTGTAACATTACATTGTTTTTTACAGGTGCACTTTTCAACCACTTTCAGCTGATTTACTTTCACTCAAGAACATTGTAAATGTAGATATAAACCTATGAAAGACAAAAGAGCTTTAGATTTAGAACAACAGTGTGTACATGGTATATCCATATATTTACTATTATGAAAAGTGTTTGCCATTTGATGCAAATGCTTCATTTTGAGATGTGTTTATGGTATTTTGAATGCAGTGTTTCATTTTGAAGGAGATGTGAGGCATTTAGCATTTTGTGTGTGCAGTTTTAGGAATTGTGTGTAGAGTTTTGAAAAAAGGAGACATAGTTTTGAAAACGTGTGTAAGCAGTTGGAAAAAACTGTAAATTAGGCCCACTAGTCCGACGTCCCTTTGGTGGCGGAATTACGAATCCCACTATGGCCACGCCAAGACCCGCCCTACGAAGCAGCTTGATTGGTTGGGGTTAGGCATTTGACCTCAAGTGGTTAAGGTTAGGATAGCCGATTGGTCAGGGGATAGGACCTGTTTGTGATACAAATGAGGTTACGTTACCTTGCATGGACACCTGGACAATAAATGCTATTGAAGGGCGGGTCTTGGCGTGGCCATAGTGGGATTCGTAATTTCACTGATGGGCGTCGGACTAGTGGGAATTTTTTGGGTTATTGAGAGGTCGGAACAATGGAGCGTCGGAGGAATAACATGGCACCATAAAATTAGTCCAACTTGTTTAATCATGTACCCCAATTTAATACCTAAAATCTTAATAGAACTTCTAATGTGTGCCACCAATGTACACATTAAGAAAACCCTGATACTGAGACAGAACTGTGGTCCTCTGCATATGCCAAAGTGCACTAAATGCCAATGTCAGTATGCCAACATGCTCAAAATGACAATGTTAACACGCTGATGTTGAGAAGGTTTCATATTTACCATGTTGACCATCTCAGTTTAACACACATTAGCAACAACATTTTCAAATTAGCATCTGAGGATGATGGAATTGTCATTAGTTGGCGCCAGATGAAATGACCAAAGTTATTACAATTCATCCCGTGGGGACCATGGATGTGTGTACCAAATTATGTTTCAATCCTTTTAATATTTGCTGAGACATTTCACTCAAAATCCTCAATATGAACATCATGGTTGTGCAAGAGGAAAAAAGTCAGATTACTGAAGTCATTAAGCTTCATCCTCTGGGAACCATGAATGTATGTGCAAAATGTTGTATAATATAGAAAAAGTAATGCACACCAAGGGTTGCAGTGAGGTGCTAATCACTGGAAGCAGACTTAAATGTAATTTAAAATAATGTTGCACACTCTGGCTCTATTTGCATTTCTTTTACAGTTCAAAATGTTCCAATCCATCTTGGAGATGTTGAGATATTTTACAGGATAGATAAAAACATTGACCTGCTTGTGGTTCTCGTCGAAGAGTCCGGAATCATCAAAAGTCATTAAGATTCATCATCTGGGAACCATGGAATGGTTGAGAAGCTATTCCTGATTCATCTTAAATATGTGTTATTTTAGGTGTTTTTCCAAGGGATAGGGCTAGGGGGTGATTAGGCTAAAAGTGGTTAG
The DNA here is from genome assembly GCF_004354835.1 of Perca flavescens. NCBI lineage: Eukaryota > Metazoa > Chordata > Actinopteri > Perciformes > Percidae > Perca > Perca flavescens. The sequence goes on along the minus strand of NC_041338.1, from coordinate 6,112,392 downwards.
CTAGCTATTAGACCAGTGGTTCTCAAACACTGTGCAGTGAAGCAAGATCAAGTGTGTGGCGTGTTCTATGGAATTTTTTTTGCCTTTAGTAGAGTATAAAAGTATATAAAAAAGAATTGCATCACCCACCTGTTGTTTCCACCTCTAGACATCCCTTTGCCACCCGAGTCAAAAAGTCCTATAACCCCCACTACAGGTATTAGACATAGTGACGAACAGACCAGAGGCCCACAGCAATAAAACCCGACCTTTCACAGCTCAACTTGGGCCTTGGTTACTGCGAACTGAGAGGACCTGTGTGAATGCAAAGACACACAGCTCTTGCTTTTAATCAGGAATGTGGTGGTAATTGCAAAATGTTTTACTTGGGGATTTTTTTGTCCAGAGTTTTCTCTATGACTCTAGGGTTTTGTTTTTTTTTGGCTATCATCCTGACCAAAAGTACTTTGAAAGTTGCTGCAAAGAATAAAGAAAGAATAAACTGTTGCTTCTATCGTCCTACCCTACTGTACCTTACTGATAATACAGCTGCAAAGTTGAACAGAGAAGCTAACAGAACAATGTATAATAGGAGCTGGATATTTATGAATCCAGATGATAATGAGGAAGGTGCACACCCAAAATGTTTCACCAAAATGAAATATTATTTAACCTCAGGGTCTGATGAGGGAACCACATGAACGTTTTCCCCAGCTTCTGTCACATTTTCCCGTTGTAATAATTTATAATTTATACTTTTTATTGATCCCCAGTAGGGAAATTACAATTTACACTCTGTTAGAAATCACTTTACACAGGCCTGAAATACACACACACGTGCTCAGGACCTTTTCATGCACAAATGGAGAGATGTCCGAGTGAGTGGGCTCAGTGCTGGACCAGTGCTCTGAGCGGTTGGGGGTGGGCACAGTGCCTTGCTCAAGAGCACCTTGGCAGTGCCCAGGAGGTGAAGTGGCATTTCTCCAGCTATCAATTCACACTCCATACTTTGGTCTGTACATGGACTTGAACCAGCGACCCTCCAGTTCCCAACTCCCTATGGACTAAGAAACTGACACCCCCTTCACCCCCTTTTCGCTGCCCATGAACAAAGTAGAAACCAACGTTTTTCAAAAATATTGACCAGAAGACCAACTTTAATTTGTTTCGCATTTGGGACAAAATAAAGAATTTGTGATAAAGAATCTCCCTCACAAAAACAGAAGAAGGGGGGAGAAACAAATAGCTCTAGATACTAGAACATTTGTGATAATGTTAAAAACAAAAAGGACAAAACTTACCTAAAATCAAACCAGTATTTGTCATTTCACATAATAAACTTAGCGTGTTTTGTGCTGATACACATGCTTCCAGCACATCTTTGTTCTCTGTTCTGTGGCCTTTGCTGCGAGCTGTCGCCGTGCCATCAGCACACATTAACTATAAACACACGTGTTATCTATCTAGCTATGGAAACCTCGGCCAACACCACATCCACTGTCTTTATCAACTTAATCAAAATAATCGAATGAGAAAAAAGAGGAGGGATGCTGTCCCCTCCTGCCTCCTCCCTGCTTTAATATTGTCATATAGACACTGACAAGATGAGGTGTTTGCTGCAATGCAGGTGGAATGGAAAAAGAGGAGAGGAAACACCGCGATGCAGGATTTAGGATCCTTTTTACACTGTTTTTAACAGTGATTAAGATATCTACAAATAAAGATGGCATGAATTTATTTACTCTTCTATTACAGTGTTCTATCATTAATAGTAAATCAATTATTCAGTACATTTGTAGAGTAATTACCTGCTGCAGGGACATACATAATGAATCACTACTGGCTTAAAAAGGTCAACTATGTTACCTGTATGAAACCACTGAAAATCGAATAACGCTGCTTACTTTTAGTTATTACATTTCCCCAGCAGAAGGTTAGAACCGTCCCCAAGCCACTAACCTGAAAGACACGGCTATATAACAAGTTTGAAGAACAGATAATCCTCTGAAACATTTCAATCAATATATGAGCTACTGAGTTAGTAAGCTCACAGCGGAAAGACACCCAACGCGGAAGTGCCGTGAATAGCCGCGAAACAACAGGAAGCGGAGCTCTTTTCATTTCTGCGCCCATGTTAACCAATCTGTCCGTTCATACCAAGCTGCTTATCGGGAGCGGAGGGCCCAGGTGCTGCAGCGATTGTTTCGATGTCTCCTGTATTTCTTCAGTGAGACGCGAGTCAATGTTTCAAGCCAGGTAAGTGATCACTTACAGGAAGGCCACAGTGCAGCCAGGTACTTTACAAAATAAAACAAATTTCAAAATAAAACACCCAGGTGTAAGGTGATTTTGGCTGTCTTGACTTCTCAGCTGTGTCTAGACAGGCGATCCGGCACACAGAGAGAGAGATGGACAGACGGACGGACAGACAGACAGTGTGACACACACACACACACACACACACACATACACACACACATGTGTTCCCGGTGTGAGGCTTTAATGGAGCACGCAGCAAATGTAAGCATGTCAGCTGGAACTACTACTACAGCTGGGCTGTGAGAGTCAGATGAGAAATAGCGATACCACTCTCATCACATCCACCTTTTGGCAAGAAAAGCTAATGCACATATATCTATCTAACTGTCGAGCAATTGCTTTAAACAACTTGTACTTAATTTTGCATGTTAAAGATATTCTCAGTAAGACCTGTTCCTGTATAACTAATATTCCAAAAAATACTTCAGTATTGGGGGTCTACAAGTCCTACAAGTGGAGCTATAGTTTTATACATGTTCATTGCTTTGTGGTAATTATTTAGAGTTTTCAAAATTAGCTTAAATTAGTGACTTGTTTAAGCGCAAAACAATTTCAACCAACCTTTAAAAATGTCCTAAAGATCTTTGTTACAGATGTGTCTCCTTTCTATATTCGTGAACTCCTAATGGTGAAGGTGTCATGCACAACTAGTTGTGCACAACGGAGTTATAGCTTAGCAGTTCAATAGAATCCTGGAAAGACATTTGTGTAGCTGTTTTGCAAGAGCACGAGCTAGATGCACAAGATCTAATTGAGGTGCACACAGTGAGGCATGTGGAGTCACACAGGGCTTTGGAAATGTTCCCCATCCTGCAGATGCCCCTCTCCTTCATAGCCATCTGTAAAACCTGCAGCCTTGACTTATTTTAGTTGACAGTTTTGGTGTCCTGTTTTGGTGATTTTATTTGATTTGAATAATGTTGCAATTTGCAATTTCCAGGTTGAACATTTTTTAAACATTTTTGACCACTTGAGAATTGATGAAAATGGTCAATAAATTTGTGATGTGCTGATCAGCGGTATGAGCTACGTAAAAAGGTATAGTTTTATTTTGTGAAAGCGAAACATTATTCAAGCCGTGTTACTGGAGGCTAAGCTAACCTGTGCTCGTTGAACAACAAAACACCGCTTCTAAAGCCTGTAGCTTTAACATTAATTATATTGTCTCCTCTCCTCCCTGCGTATTTGCATTTAACGTGAGAGTGAGACCTAAGCTGGCCAGGATGAGTGTATACCTAGCTAAGAGGGGTTGTGCTGTGTTAAACTGACTCACCCAACCGCTGTTTCGAATCGCTGTCGAAAGATGGCTTCTGGCCTCGATCTCTCCTGCCAACACCCCCCTCTCATGTGTCACATGTAAGTACTTAACCTATTGGTGTGAACCGCATTTACTGAAAGACCTGTCGTGTTCGGACCTATTTTTCTCCCTACCTTGCCATCCACATTTGAGAAAAATCCACACTGAAACATCACCAATGCCAGGTGTATCTGTTAAATCTTTCAGCTTTACATCCTCTGATCTTTGAAATATGACACATCAACTTTTAAGTATAAAATATTTTGTTATTCAAACTAAAGTGGCATTACAATTTAGTTCAGACAAAATGAAAAGAGCTTTATTTGAAAAGTTGTAAATTATAATTCATTATGTGAAGATAAATACCTTAACGTGTAAAAAGGAAATTGATCAACTATGTAATCAGTGGAAACTGAGGTTTGCATTACCTGTCTTAGAAAGGTCAAAGGTCATAGAGAAGACATATTACTGCTGCCGTGTGTTGATTGGGTGATCAACCGGTACAGTTTGTTTGTCAACCATTGACAGTGATAGAGTTTGTGACAACATGATAGAGAGTGTTTCCAGCTTTGAAGAGAACCAAGACTAACATGCACGTAAAATAACTTACACTGAGGTTGTGGTTGAAAAAACTCAAAAGCCATGCATGAAAAGGTTAAGATCTTTTTATTACCACTCCCATGTGGTGACATGTGAGCAAAAATCATAATGTGCACACACGCTAATACACATGGGTGCCAATGCAAAGATACCAGATATGAATTTGAACCAACATAATATGACATCTGTGTGTGTGTGTGTGTGTGTGTGTGTGTGGGTGTGGGTGTATGTGTGGTGGGGTGGAGACCCAGGGGGACTTTGAGTACAGCAGATATGAAACGCGGCATTAATTGAGCTTCAAACTAAAGGGAATAGAGGGAGCAGGGGAGGGGGCATAGTTGCGGAGTGTGTAATTGTGTGTGTGTGTGTGTGTGTGTGTGTGTGTGTGTGTGTGTGTATGAGTAGAGAGAGAGAGAGAGAGAGAGATGATGTGAGTAAGAAAAAAGAAATGCAGACAGGCGGATGCAGAGAGAGACAGAGAATCAAGCTGAAGGGAATAACTGAGTGATACTCATTAAAACTGATTATTAAAGCAGCAACACTAAAGAGTTGCATTCAGGCATAGCCACAACATCCCAGATGTGTTTGCGTGTGCATGTGTGTGTCTGTGTGTGTGTGTGTGCATCTGTTGTTATTGTAAACAGATAGCCACTGAAGTATTACATTTGTGGAGTCCTTAAAACATAAAGCTGATTTTCATAAATTAAATATCACCCTGCTCTCATTTGCTTTCCGAGAGTTAGCTGAGACGATTGCCACCATTGTTTTGTCTCTGCGTTAAAAATACAGTGCTGGAAGGTGATTGCCATAGACTAGTATGAGGCCTGGAAGCAGGTAGAGTATTGTACACTTTACCTTAAGCCAATGTCACCGCTGCCCGCTCTCTCCATCTTTATGTGCCACCTTCATGGAAGCACTTGCTGCCGCTGCCGTTAGAGAAAACAGCAGAATAAAAGGAATTTACACCATCAATTCATAACATAAAATCAGCCTTTATGTAGACGACATCTTAAAAGACGTAACTCTTAAGTCTACAAACTGATAGAACTTAGTTTTTGCAGTATGGTTTTTGCAGTATGGATTAAACAAATATATAACTGATTATTCGTTGTAGATGTGTGTATTTTTCAACTTTTGATAGAGCTCGGCTAGTTATTTTGCCCTGCTTTCAGATCATCCAGACAGGATAAACTCCTTTCAGGTCTAAAGCTCCAAACTTAATGCAAGAGTGGAGGATACATTACCGTAACGTGAAAAGTTAGTGTAATTCCCAAAATGTTGATTCAATATTTCAAATATTACGTATAGGTCAACATCATTTTATCCGATTGTTGCTGGCTTTGGCACAAATCATTGAGGACACATCAATTTCTTTTCATTTTTACAGTTTTGTTTTAGTTGCATTGAAAGCATTGTTTATTGTTGCAGGTTTTCTTTTCCGAAGTGTGGATTGGCGTGGCATGTTACTTACAGGTACACTGATGGCAACACTTTTCCTCGTTCTTCAGCCACACCATCCACCAAAGTCACCACAATTGAAGCATTCTGTTTCAAAGTCTCTCACTCCGACAACAAAATATTGCTCTCACTGAACTGTAAAAATAATAATGTTCTCCAAGGTATGAGGCTTTATTCAGTGCCCAGAATTCATTACTTTTATCAAATAAGGTCTCTTTTTTTTACTCCAGTTAATAAGAGAGAATTTAGTTTAGATGGCACTAGCCCACACACAGAAGTTCATCACTGTAGTTCAACATTGCAAGCCTTCTTTTTTTTAATAACCTTCCGGCAGGCTGGGACAGAAAGGTGTTGATCTGAAATAATGTTAAGCGTAAGTTTGAGTTTGAGGCATCCACTGTCCTACAGTCCCTGTGATCACAGGGAAGTGACATCCCATCACACTTAAAACAGTTTCAGAGGCACTGATATTCTCTAACTATGTGCTCCTCCTATCTGCCATGTGCTAACTATCCTTGAGCTCAGAAAACAACAGATATAGTCACTGATGATGTGAACAGCATTTCTTAGAAATCCACACAAACAGTGTGGGTGACAGTGTTAAACATTTCCAATGGCTGCCCTTGGGGTGATTATTTCAGCATTATATGTTTCACATTATGATACATTGATTACGTTTACATGCACACCAATATTCCACTTTTATTTTGAATATGACAATATTTCGAATTTGATACATCATATAAACAGCATATTTCTTTTGGTTTGGTCTTTTTCTTTCTATTCCGAATAAGGCGTGCAGTAGAGATGCATATCCAAAAGAAAAGAAACATCTATTTTTAAACATTATGAAAGACTTGGATATCAACAGGTTGTTGGATATGCACAGACATCGCTTGGTCGACCTTTTTAAAGAAAGTGGTCGAAGGAATGAAAGAGGGAGGCTGTGTTCGCATGGTCCAACAAGTCCGCTACCAGTGGAAAACTTCCAATTTTGTCTACATGTAAACGGGAATATTAGTGGAATATTCATTTCCCATAGCCACGTAAACAGCTTAGTCGGAATATCCTTTTTTTTTTAAATATGGGCAAAAATCTGAATATTATGTGCATGTAAACATAGTAAGTGTCTGTGTGTGTGACTGCAGAACAAGTGCTGAAAGATTACTGTCATTTTTCATGTAAATGTAAAGTTGTTGGGATTAATTAACTTCCCCTAACTTTTTAATTATTTTCCTCATTAACCAAACCTCTTCTTACCCATCAGACTGTAGCAGACTGTAAAGTAGCCTCCTGGCGTTCTCATCCATCCATGCAACCACAACTAGCAGGTGTAACATGGAATCTTCCTTACTGAAGAGCATGCTGTCCCCATTGGCTGTCGCCATGTGAGGGGGAGTGGGTTGGGACTTCTCTGTATCGCTGGGAATATGAGGCTGAATATTTGTGTCTTGCCATTGCTGGGGGGAATGTGTGTGTGTGTGTGTGTGTGTGTGTGTGTGTGTGTGTGTGTGTGTGTGTGTGTGTGTGTGTGTGTGTGTGTGTGTGTGTGTGTGTGTGTGTGTGTGTGTGTGTGTGTGTGTGTGAGCAACATGTTTCAAAAGAAAGCCAATACAGTTAGAACACACTGCTGCCACAAACTGAGAAACTGGATTAAAGTGTATATCTACTGTAACTGTCATGATGTTACTGTTGTACACCTGGGAAGTGCAAAAAAAACTTGTAGACCTATTGCACAAACCAGGCTCTTTGCAATGTCATTCCTACTTTTACTCTGTTATGAATGCAGTTGGATTGATGATGATAATGACAGAATTAATGTGTTTGCTAATGATGAATCAGTCAACAATGTTCAGTGGCATGAAAGTATGAAATCAATCAAAATGTGAAAAAGCCTTTGTAACTGTAATACTATATCTAGAGTGTATATGTATACCGGAACAAGATAGTTTATGGGTTGTCATTGAGTGCTGTTGTGAAAAGGGAAGTGTGCCAAAACCAATATTACTGTAGAAGCTTATTTACTGCTTAACTTTCACATGCAAAGTTATGCAAAAGAAATATAATGAAATGAATGCAAATTAATTTAATCTGTGCATCATTACAATTAGTTGATTAAGCAGGATGCAGTTTGCATTAATATGTGGCGTCCCCTACTCTTTTGTTAGTCAATAAACAAATCCATCACATCCTCAAAGGTTGGCAATCATTTCACTTTAATATGTTTTATGTTCACATTCTTATGATTATTGCATTAGTGTAGCCTGACGTCACCATACTCAGATTCTAGTCAGAATATGAGTCTAATACTGCTCCATTGAGCTGTGATTATGGGGCGTGTTTCAACCAAACCAGGAAAAAAATATACCTCTGCACTCAATTGGATAGACATACAACCAATCAGACCAACGGAGAGTCAAAGGCAGGCTTCGACCAACCCCCGAGGAACAGCACCATGTCTTAAAGCAACCATGGTCTTAGCGGCCAACGGTGGAACTGCACCCCTCTGGCCCAGAAAGACTTTTCCCATAGACTTTGCATGGCGAAAGAAACTTCTATATTTCAGCGGATAATTTTTTTTGGGGTACATCAACTTAACAGCCCGAACACGTACAGGGTCCTTGTTTAAAATGTCACATTTTTAACATTCACTAGCTGAATCCAGAGCTATTAAACTAGGTATGATGAACGTGTTTTTTCCTACAATACTCCATCATAGTTTTCTCCACGAAGGGACAGAGGTAGAGAGAGATACATGCTGCAATCACCTGTTTCTCCACAGAGGGACATCAATGAGAAAGAGAGACAGAGAGACATCCAAGTCCATATAACCCGAATGGAATGATCCTTTCTTTCAAAACCACATTTTCCCGTCGCTGTGACGATTCCACTTTGAGATTGGCAGTCAAATCAGGCTCTTTAGATCGAATTGTTCAGGGTCACCCCTACAAACTATATATAAATGCACATATGGCAATGATCTAATCTAAAATGTGTGCTTCCTGTGTATCTTTCATGCCAGGTTACAGTAGCTTTTAATTAGTGTGTAATGTCTGCACTCCACCCTGCTCTGCTCATTTATTAACAGCCCAAGATATCAGCACCATATCATTATTCATCACCAAATCATATTAATCATCTTTCCTCATGTGTACACAGGCCCATCTCGCTGATGTCCTTTACTCTTCATAAACTATTCGCTCCCTTCCTCCTCTTACCTTTTCTCTATTCCAATTGACCCTTTGTTCATGTTTGAATCCCCAGTGATAGTTGTTAACTTGGACAAGCCATTACAGCACCCAAGGAATTGATAGGAAGCTTATGATAATTGCTGTTACGTTATTGGCTCAGACAGAGGAATGGCTGATGGACAGTACATGTACTGTTTTGGATTAAATCCACTGGAAGAATCACAGAATAATAAGATGTATAACTTCCAAATGGAAAATAAATAGAAATCACTCATCTGCAGTTGAATTGAGTGATGCATTAAAGAACAAATTTGAATCAAATGTTATGTATGGCGTGGCTTTATGGATGGCATTGTTGGTCCACCACTTTGGGCCACACGGACATATCTTGGCAACTGTTGAATGGATTGACAAGAAACTATGTACAGACATTCATGGTGTTCAGAGGATGCATCCTCATAACATTGGTCATCCCTCAACTTTTCTTTTAGTGCTATCATGATGTACATATTTGTGGTTTTGAGACTCTAATTGAATGGATTGCCATGAAATATGGTAGGGGAATTCTTGTCCTCCTCAGGATGATTTGTATTAAGTCTGGTTTTCCCTTAACCTTTTATCTAGCGTCATCTGGTTAACATTTTTAAATGGTCCAATACCTTGGTAAATGATCAAATTACTCTTACCTTAGTGCATGCACGATAGCTGTTGAACTCTTGAACTGCAGCTCTGCTCGCTCCACTGTGGTGTCAGGTTACAGCCTGTTGAAACATACTCATTACTATGGAGAGAACCTCTACAAATCGTTTTTTTTTTGTGGAAAAAATACATTTTGGAATATTGGATTGTATGAGCTTGGCAATTGACTAGTGTTGACTTCACCGGAAAGCATGAAATTAACAGAGGTATGGATTAACACAACTTTTATGCCTTTCTGTCACATCTACTGCAGTCAAATTAACTGCACATGGCTAAGCACTTGTAGTGGCATTTCGAACATGTTTAGAGGCTAAAAACATGTTTAAAACTTGCCCCGTTTAAGCCCTGTTTAAGCCTGTTGGGTGCAAAATCTAGGAGGAGGATAACTCGGTGTAGGCAGCACCGATTGTTTTCGTGTTTCTTGCTACTGACAGTACTCCTCATTTACAAACAACAGAGCTACGTGTTGAAATCGACCGGAATTCTCCTTTAATAGTACTCATAATTCATAAGTCCCAATAGTCCAAAAATGTCCCATTGGTGTGAAAGCACTCTCCGAAACAGAAACACGTGGCTAATTGTTATGCACGATGACTTAATATGACCTTCCTACTAAAGAAAAGGCATGACCTTCCCAAACTCTGCCTCTGACTGGCTTACCCTGATATTCTTTCCCTAACCTTAAACAGTCTCACTCCCAACCAACCCAACCAACGAAGGTTGCTTAAGTTGAGATAGTTATGTACTAGCCAATTAGAGGCAGAATAGGATGGGAAATATTCTTTGCCATTCTGCATATTAAATAGCCATGTGCTTCTGTTTGGGAGAGTGTGTAGTGTATTTTTGGACAAATAGCACATTTTTCAGACTATTGGGGCTTCCAAATTATGAGCCGTCGGAACAATGGGAAGTCACAACCACAACAGTATTAAAGGACTGATGATGTAGAATTAGTGTTCATATGGGGAGGATGAATGGATGCAAGAAGCAGATTGAATGTGGGAAGAAATAGGACTTCAATTCTAGTGTTGATATGATAACTGAGTTTCACTGATAACGGCTAATGAGTCAAGGACACCACCTGTTGTGAATCTGTTACATTCCATTCTGTGAAAACTTTGAACAAAGCCTCTATCACACGGTTTCTGTGATGTGGTGATGGCTGGGAATCTCTCGGCTCCAGTGCACTGAGAAGACATTGAAACCCAGTATTATTAACGATTGACAATGGCTGGTCGTCAAGTGCAATCATGCATTGAGCAAGAGACTAGTTATTTTTTTTACAGCAAAAAATCTCCAATCGACTGGCATTGCTCCTCTTCCGTCGCCTATACCTCCTTCACGGAGAAGTTATTGTCACATTGCTATGAGGAGGTATCGGGTGTGGTAGTATCGGAGTAATTTTATGACTACAAGTATGAGTACATGCGCAGGGCATTGGACCAATACCTGATACTGGCATCGGTATCGGTGCATCCCTAACTTAGGCCTATTAAGTTTTCTGTTGAGTTTCACACAGGCTTACATTATGAAAAAGACGTGGTGGCGCAGATTACCATCACCATAGTAACTCGCTCTGCATGTGTGTACAAGACTCACAGTGCCCACGCCCACATCTAAAAGACATTAATCTAAAATCAAGCCAGTGAGTTTCTACAAAAAAAAGTTTTTTTGTTTTCCATTTGGCAAAAGAAGCCAAAGTTCTTGAAGTTTCTAGACGAGCAGAAATAATAAAAACTTAAATGATTCTAACAAACTGACAAACTTTTATTTAAATAAGGAACTACCTGATTCAAGATTACAAATTGAACAAACAACCAACATCAGCCCTCAGCACTTCACAGTTTTCTAAACTCTGTTCTAAAAGACACATTTTGGTTGGTACCAAGAAAGTTTTGAGGTTCAATACAGAGCCCTAGGAATAGGAGGTTGTTGGGTAGGCTCTACTAGGACAGATGAAGTGGACGGATGAAGCGGGTTTGGAAAAGAAATAAAGAAAGACAAACAGGAAAGTTAAGTCAATAATTGAATATGTTACAGTAATGTAACTGGTTAAGTTTAGGCAATAATGGCCTTTATAGCTTCATCTCATACAAGGCTAATTGTCTGTAAATGTCAACATGGTCCTTTTAAGGGTGTCAATCAACTGATCCATGTGTTATTTCTTCTTATATTGATATATTTTGATTTGAAACTTAAAGGTCCCATGCTCTTTGGATGCTTTTATATAGACCTTAGCGGTCCCCTAATACTGTATCTTAAATCTCTTTTATATAGACCTTAGTGGTCCCCTAATACTGTATCTGAAGTCTCTTTTATATAGACCTTAGTGGTCCCCTAATACTGTATCTGAAGTCTCTTTTATATAGACCTTAGTGGTCCCCTAATACTGTATCTGAAGTCTCTTTTATATAGACCTTAGTGGTCCTCTAATACTGTATCTGAAGTCTCTTTTATATAGACCTTAGTGGTCCCCTAATACTGTATCTGAAGTCTCTTTCCCGAAATTCAGCCTTGGTGCAGAATTACAGCCACTAGAGCCAGTCCCACAATGAGCTTTCCTAGTATGTGCCATTTCTGTGTCTGTAGCTATTGAGGAGAGAGGAGGGGGTGGGGGGGAGGGGCACTTCTCATTTGAAAGCCATGATGTCGCTCTCTCTCTCATGGGTGGGCCAAATTCTCTGGGTGGGCAAAGCAGAGAAAGGGGAGGTAACCTTGCTCCTTATGAGGTCATAAGGAGCAAGATTCCAGATCGGCCCATCTGAGCTTTCATTTTCTCAAAGGCAGAGCAGGATACCCAGGGCTCGGTTTACACCTATCACCATTTCTAGCCACTGGGGGACCATAGGCAGGCTGGGGGAACTCATATTAATGTTAAAAAACCTCATAAAGTGACATTTTCATGCCATGGGACCATTAATTTTAAATGTGGGTGTCCATTGTCCTATTTTCTTTTTTGTTACTACTAATTAGTTTTGACTGAACACCACAAGACACAAACACACACATGCACGCACGCACATTCACATTCACACACACACACACACACACACACACACACAAACACACAGATGTAGAAGGCCACATCTGGCAAATAAAAAAGACGGTGACAGCAACAAAAGGTTTTTGTGGAGAGCTGAGCACAAATGATGGTGAAAGGAATAGAAAACAGGAATGCCATGCATAACCCCCCTCCTCCTACCCTAACTGTGTACCTTCCTCTCATCTGTCCATCCCCTCTCCTTCTTTTCTCTTTCCCTCATCCATCCCCATCTCTCTGCTCAAAAGGTTAGTAAATGTCAGATGGGAGATGTCATCATCTTCAATGGCGTCATCTTTCTTCGTAGAAACACTGTCTATCTTTGTGTGTGTGTGTGTGTTTTGAAGTTGAAGGGAATACACTTGAACAGAATGAAATAGAATAAGATATTGAAAATGGGATATTACTGCTTGCATCAAAAGGGCGAACACACACACTCACGCAGGAAGACTTGAAATAGAGGTGAGGGTATATCCTTGATGCTGCACAGCTCAGTCTCTGTCTCCCCCTTTTCGACTCTCTGTGTTGATTATAAAGAAAACACAAAACTTCCTTCAACAACTTAGCATCAGTGTTGCTGCCTCTGACACACAGCTACACACACTCACACAGATTTTATCTCACTACGTCTCATTGCTGTGTCTTCATCACAGCCTGTATTTGCCTCTCTATATATTTTATGACTAATAGAAGGAGCAGGCCTTTGTGGTGATGACAAATCCCCACACTCAGACAGTTTTACAGCCCCTAAAGAGCCCTTTGACAAACGACTGGGCTGTAAACCTAATATTCTAATGTTGCGTGTTATTATAATGGCGTATGTGTGCATGAGTGAATATTTAGGAGATGTTAAGTATTGCTTATCTCCGACTATTAGAAAAGTGCTTTAGCGTCAAAAAACAAATCACAGTGCAGACAAGCACACTCACAGAGTGGTTTATAGACTGGGGTTATGTCTGTGCTATTATGCATGTGTTCAATAAGACAGTATGTGAAATAAACACATTCTGCATGCATATGCACACAAGGACTCATACATATACGCTCATATATATGAAACTGTTAGCTAGCTTATTCTCCTGTATGGGGAAGAGTAGTCTAAATGTGGAAACTTTGGACAAATATTATGTAATACTCCTAATAAAGAAATTTTCAACAATTTTCAACAAATGTACAAAATATCATTCATCCATTGGTAAAGTTCCGGTAAAGATACTCAGGCCCTCATGTACGTACATTTGCAAACGTAGCATTATCAGCGCCATGATGGCCAACCCGCAGAAAGCGCACGCTGTGACACTTCAGCTTACGTCATATTTACCAAACCTGGAGTTCATCGGGTAATCATCGCCTTTCTCCGCCCACTATACCGTAAGTTGCGTTGCAGCAAAGCATTAAGTACTTGTGCTATGATACGGCTGAGTGCAGACTGCGATATTCCCACTGCTGATGCTATGACTGTTTGAAATTATCCAGATGCCAATATTTGTAATGTGGCGATGAGTTTAACAACTGCTGGAATGGAATGTGAACGCTGAGTCGGAGATTCAATGTCATCTTTGATTTCTTCCAGTAGCCTAACTGTAATCTTGCATGGCTGCTTAATCTGTAATGCTTAATGATTTTGTGTTCACTCAACTGAAAAAGTGTGATCCTTGTGGCAAAAATCCTTTCAGCTCGTCTCCCTGACCTATGTCTTCGTCTTGCTCGGATTACTGCTGCCATTTCACCAGGTGGCATATGCGAGGAAACCCACTTGTGGCTGGTTTACACCAGCTTTTAAGAGGCGGACAATTTTCAGCGCAAAATAGAGGCGCGCTGTCACGGGAGGTTTTTGTACATACCGCGGAATACATAATTAGGCACACTTACGCTTCCCCTCCCATCTCTTTATGGAAAACTCCCACTTTCCCCTTCACCCTCCCGTGAATGCATATGCATGACACGGAAAAGCGCAATTTGCCATTTTCAGTTCCCGCAAGAGGCAGTCTGCGCTTTTACCTCAGCGCGGCCTGTTTGTACATACCTCGCCATGCTTTTACGTGCACGTTGCGAAACAAATACGCCTGAAGTGGGCGCAAAAGCGTTAGTACATCTGGCCCTCAGGGCTCTGATTTCATGAAATGTGTTGCAAGTGCAAATGGGGACTCCTGTGGGTGTGTGACCACAGGTGTAAGTTCAATCCCAGTACAACATTACAGGACATTATTATCATCAGTTAGAAAAAGCTTCAGTAGTCTGGATCAACAGAAGTACATTTCCAGGATAATTGCCTGACATCTGGCGGGAGCCTCACGCACCGGATGTCCCTCAGCTTCCGCTCTCTGTGCCGTTCTCAAACTCTGTTCGCTTTGGGAAAACAACAACAAACTTTGAGCCAGCAAGTTATACGCTGAAATTGGCAAGTTTTGAAGAAAACTTGGCTCATTCAAAAATGCTTAGTTCTTTGGGGAAATTGTAAAGATTTAAAAAGAATATGTTTACTGCATTTACTCTCTCACTGGGTTGTTTGGGATCGATTGCCGTGGATTGCTGTGGACAAAGTACACACGGAGATACACTGTTAAGAGCAAATTACATTTAACCACGTATACAGCAAATTTAAATAGCTCACGTTACTGTATTGTGTGAACAGTTAACTTCATTTAATATTTTATGTGACATTTTCTTTTGCGCGGTGCAAATGTTCCACCAGAACAAGTTCATTCCCGAGACTATTTGGCAGAGCCACCGTCCCTGCGTCCGGAGCGTTTTTTACTCTCCTATCCTAGTCTGTGTGTGGTGTAGCCAGACCTTATTCCACAGCGCTATGGAGATAGGTCTGGCAATGCGAGACTAAAGCTTCAGTAACAGTAAACTGATCAGTATTATGTCTTGTGCACATAGTTTTGTGAACTGAAGTGATTTAATTTGCATGCAGGTGTGGGCTACATTTAAATGTGCACAATATTATCACAACGTTAAATGAAGAAATAGTCTGTTTTAGCTGTTTATATAATTAAATAATCTTAGAGCGCTGTATAAATATCCACTTCTTTGTGACAGAACAGAATATTTCAATTAAAGACCAGAGGTTTGTGTACCTATTTGTTTAAAATCATGACACCACCTTTAGAAGATTTAATTAAAGCAGTATTAATTGACTTTCTCTACAGAGGATAAGAAAGTGTGTTGCTGTAGCAAACAGTTGCCTAATTACTCATCCAGCAGACGCAGAGTGACATTAGCATTCATTTGGAGTCTTGTTTTAGGCACCTAATGAAGTGAAGGAAGTCCAATATTCACTAGTCCAATATTAGCTGTGTTTAGGCCGCCACCAACTCCGAAAGGAAATATAATTTACAGCTGCTAAATGCTCCGCTATGTTAACCAGCTAAATGCTTACTTTGTCTGTTTGGCATTTGGTGCTGGGCTGATAGTATACAGTTGGTATATCAGAGATTATTGCTGTAAACAGCTGCCAGTTGCGCTGGGAGATGCGAAAGTGAGAGTGGCGAGAGTGAACCCAACCATTAAAGATGTGGGCTGTAAAACCACAACAATAAGCGGAAATTGGCTCCAAAGCTCTGTAGAGTCTCTATGGGCTTGACCCTATAACATCACACATTTGATTAATTGTCAATACAAAAATATTGATTGGTGCAGTTCGAAGGTACCTACAATAACTATATGTACAGTATGCAGTGCTTCCCTCAAATTAGAGACATCTTTCCCTGTCCTGTATCATACTACGGATATTTAAACAGCTAAAAGGGCTGTGTATGACAGTACTGGTAAGTCTCACCCATTTATTTGAACTCTTTATTGCAATTTGATCCACGTTGTAAAATGTATGGTAATAAGATATATGTATCCAAAGCAAAACCGGCAAATCTACAGATATCTCATAAGAGGTGTATATGATTTTGGAGCGCTGTGTATGTGTCCCTTCCACATGTAAAGTAACGAACGTTGCCCTGGGGACCAGAATTAAACTGCACCAATGCCCAGGAAAGATTGCCCAATGAAAATGCAGGCCAAATTATGTGTATGCACTCCATTTAATCTATCCTAATCACAAAGGAGGAGGTGGATTTGAGAGAAGCAGACGAGTGAGAACATTTTTAGCAATAATAGAGTATAAGCAGGGATTGAGATGAAAGAGGTTGATTCAGGAAGACATGCAGTGTCTTCCTAACCACTGTATAATCCTGGTCAATCACAGAGGTCGCAGAGCGGAATATCGGTGGTTCGATCCCTGGTCCTGCAGTCCTATGTTGAAGTGACCTTGGGCAACTGAACCCCGAATTGCTCCATCGGTGTGTAAACGTGTGTGAATGTTTAACTGATGAGCAGGTGGCACCTTGCATGGCGGCCACGGCCGCAGTGTATGAATGTGTGTGAATGGTTCCCTGTAGTGTGATTTGCAAAAACCCACCGCTCCCTGTCCAGATGCACCAATCAGGGCCGGGGGGGGGGTGTCTAACTGCGTGTCAATCACTGCTCATGCACATGCATTCATTCTCCCTTGTGGGGGGAGTGGCTTAGGAGACCATTTTGGGCTTTAGTGGAAAGGGGGGGAGAGAGGGAGGGAGGGAGAAGACTTAGCCAAAAATGTTTGGCTAATGCTACCTACGTCACCTTCAATTAACATCCGTTACATTCAAGCCATTGCCAAATGAGTTGCTACAAAGCTAATTAAGACTTTCAGCTCCACAAAACTCTCTCTGGATTTGTCAGATCACGCGCAGAAACTCAAGTGAAGATAATAACCTCTTCTGAAGAGTCCACCATGTTTTTTAATCCTCCGTGTCCTCCTTGGTTACTAGCAACTGCATGGAGGAGGGGGGTTTAAGTCATGTCTAGCTTCACTCCGACATAATGTACACAAAAGTATGATTGAACCTACGTAAAAATGGTGTCCACATGATTTACTCGTCAGTAGTGATAAAACATTTTTATTTGGGCTGAAATGTGAATTGGCTCTGTCACGTTAAGACTTGATAAATCAGGAAGTCCGCCATATGTCGATAAAGCCTCAGAGCCCACCCTCTCAATCCCCCACTCATACAGAGTCACATTGCATATGTCTCAACACCTTTTCCTTCCTTTTCTCATCCACAATCCCCTAATGGCTACACTTTGTTATTTCCCCTGAGGGCCAGTGAGCCGAGCGCCGCTGCGGGAACGCATTAAATTCAAGAGTTGTTGACGCACGCTTAACAGAAAGCAATAACCTGTGCAGGGTCAATCCCCCCCCCCCCCTCCCCACCCCTTTCCATTCATTTTCTGAGGTCAGACAGAATTGCCTTTCCGTGCTAGTGTGATTATGTTCCGTTTAACATGGGAATTATGAAATTTACACGTATAGGTGTAGTGCAGCATGCCTCGACAAGATTGGAAACAGCTGCACTGGCAGCGAGAAAGACACAAAGATGAGATGAGAGGGAAGGAATGAAACACCCAGAGTAACAAGATAGACATGCAGCTTTACAGTTTTAATAATATCTAGTCTTATACGTTTTAAAGGATGTTATATATTTTTCAGGATTGCAATCATCAATCCTGTGTGGGTTACATTTCCTGACTGCAGCCATGAATTCAAGACAGTGACCACTAGCTATTTGAAATAGCGTACAAAGCCCTTAAAGCTAAAAGCCCACCACTATACATGTTCAGATTCATTCTCAGAATATTTTGCCTCAAGTCTGTTGTTGGGAACCTACATTTTATACTAACAAGATGATAAACTGCTGCCACCACCTGCTAAACACTCCTGGCATGTCAGACACTGTATTAAGGGAAATAAGCTGGATTGTTTGTGTTTTACACGCTAAAAGCCCCACCCAGGAATTTAACAATTTGCAGCCCCAATCTGTGACTTGCACTTTGTACTGAATCATCAATTACACATGGGAATGACCCGCTTGTTACACTATTGTAAGACCCTGCCTGGAGGAAATCACTCAGTGAAAGACTGGAAGGCCAAACAGGCATCAGTGAGAGGGGGGATCCCTGGTGACATCACCCGGAAAGGCATAAGCCATGTCCCTTCTGGGCCTCAACAGGAAGCAGCTAAATTAAATGGCGGGTGAAAATGGCTGTAAAAAAAACCTCCCTCCTCTCAGTCTGATTTGGGCTAACTTAATTATCAGAATCAGAACAGGAGCCGCTGGCACAAGACAGTTCATTAAAGACAAGCCACCGCTTCGTTACCCCAGCAACTCCCGGGGATCGATGTGTAATGCGCTTTTTGTTTATGGAGATGGAAGGAAAAGGGGGGGAAGGGGGACGACAAACTAATTGAGCTCTTCCAATTATTATCCAATAGCCTGGTGGTCTGTTTGATGGTGAGCTGGCACAGCGGCGAGATCCTATACCTGTGAGCAATTATAGGTGTATTTCTGGCTCAAAACTGTCACACGGATGTGATTGTATGTAATATTTAATAAATAAAATCTCTTCTCTTTATCTCCTCTCCTCTATAGACAGCCAATAGACTCTTATGGCAGGTATAATTGAATTTCACCATCTTCATACTCACACACACACACACACACGCTCACAAATAGCCCTCTCGGCTGTTAGCGTCCGAGTCAAAATAAACAGCACTAATATGGTGTCTCACACACTAATTACAAGCCAATCTGTTGTGTTACTCCTGTTTTCCCTTTTAATTGCTCCTCTCTCTTTCTATCAATCTCTTCCTCTTCTTCCGATCTCCTCTGCCCTCCCTCCATCCCGGTCTGTCGCCCCTCACCATACTGCATTTGAAAGAATTAGCTGCGCTAAGGCAGGCCCTAATTGGCTGTCAATGTGTGCCCGAAAATGTGATATAATCATGTTTACACACGAGCGCCGGGTGCCAGGCTGCTGGCCTTGTCTCTATCTAGCTTGTTTAGGGAGTAATTTACTGTAAAATTGGCTATGATAGTCAGTCACAGAGAGAGAGCGAGAGAAAGCAAGAGAGAGAGAGAACTAGCTCAGCGTAAAATGGGTGTTGTTTAGACAGACTGACTTCCTCAGTGTGCAGGTTATTATAATTGTTTCTTGCTGTTGATTTGGAGGAGGGGGTCATCATCTAGTTCCAACCCAGGTGAGCCTCATTATCGCCACATTATCTTAATCAGTTGAATAAAGTAAAACAGGTTTAACAGTGTTTTACGACAACTAAGAAATCACATTAAGATGGATTACGGGCCGCGCGGTTCTCGAAACAGGCCAACGGAATCATTTTGCCGGCGCATTTGTTTACACAGGTTTTCTTTCTGCCGCTTCAATTTATCACACTAATTGGAGGAGATAAAGCACAGTCATTTCAGAAAATAACACATCAAGATGCAACTTGAAAAAGACGAAGAAGAAGAAGAAAAAAACAGGCCCATAATTCATCTGTCGCTGCAACAGCCACACCTTATACTTCACAACAAGTGTCAAGAAGAGTATTTCAGATTAAAAGCATCTTCATTTAGAAGCGCGGTGACCGGAGGGCAACTCTCCCAGGAACACATTCCTTATTTACCGGCCCTGTTAATTCCCATTCCCAGCACAGCGAGGACTGGGGTGGGGGGGGGGGGGGGGGGCACTTGAGAAGTCTGCACACTGTGAAGTAGACCTGACATTTTTCTCCTCTAATTGTGTTTTCTTCTCCCTTTGCTGGATTGCAGTGTGTGTGTGTGTGTGTGCGTGTGTGTGTGTGTTTTGATTTGTTTCACTTTTAGTGTATGTGTGTGTGTGTGTGTGTGTGTGTGCAGGCATACTTATTCATCTGTGTGTGTACAGCAACAATGTGTATGTTTTTTTTGCCAATTAGGCACTCAATGACAGGACATGTGGTGAAGCAGCTAGCTGGGCTATTCATGGATCAGCAGTTATGGAAGGAAAGTACCAACTGGAAACACACACAAACATACACACACACACACACACACACACACACACACACACACACACACACACACACAGATCCACAGAGCTCCAGTAATTTGGAATGCTCCGTGTATGAAGCTGATCTTAATGGCTCAGACAGCAGGATGCTGTCTGTCAATGCATCATGTGTTGACACAGTTGTCCTCCTTCTGTGTCAAGTTCACTTGTTCCTTGGGATTCAAGTATTGTCAAACAGAGTTCTTATTTTTCGTACACTGAGTTAACATTTCAAACCCCTTTCAGGTTACAGTAAAAAAAGGAATACTCCAACATTTTAGGGAATGAAATACATTTGTTTGGCATCCTACCCATAGTAGAGAGCATTGATGATAATTTTTATCTTGGTGCATCTGGAATGCCTTTAGCTTAGTTTAGCACCTAGCTCTGTCAAAAGGGTAAAGTTCACCCGGCCCAAAAACTCCCAAAACATAAAACTGATAATAAATTTAATAACAAACAAGAATATTTACTGCCATGCTTTACTGACCCTTCAGCGTCACCAACATGAGCTTCAATACTAAGAAGGAACGTGTGGTGTTCAGATCATTTGGCCAACAGCAACATGGTCTGTGCCCTTTTCTCCAGCTTTTTCAGCACAGCCAGAGAGGCACCCCTCTGGCTATTTTAAAACATTATAATGACCCCAAATGCATTGTGGTTTTCTTAAGGTACGTCACAGATGAACATTGTTTGTGCAAAGTGTTCCGAGGGCTATTTCTCCACCTCATCTTCTGTGCTGGAGTCGTGTGTAAAACACCAGGAATGCGTAGGCAGACAGATTGCGCTTCTTCCCGGCTCAACAACAACATAACACTCTATGCAGTGCACATTTAAAGGTATGACATGTTAACTGCTGTCAGGCCACGGCGGCCCTACATGTAAAGAGAACCATGGCCTACCTAACCCGGCTACACAAGGCAGAGTCGCCTGCTTTTTGAAATAAAGATGCTGATTATCTCGTCATAATCCAGCGTGTATGTCAGTTCTCTTTTGAAAGACAACAGGGTCAAATTGTTCAAGCGTTCAGTCACCATTGAAGTGTTGATCCTGTGTGTAGCGGAGAAAAGTCTTTCAACACTGCAGGACATCATGGGTAGTGTGATGAGGGCCCTTAACAGACAGTTCATCCCGGGGAAAATATCAGCAGCGCAGGCATCCAACAATTCAATTAGTGAGGGCATTTTGTCTTTGTCAGCTTTGCCCTTGATGACTTGGGTAAAAAAAAGGCAAATTCCGCATCACTGACTGTTATGCCATACAGGGCTGGAGTGGGACAAAAAATTGGCCCTGGGTTTTTTTGGCCCAGGCGGCCCACACCCACTGTGATTGGTCAGACACATTCCCTGCAGACAGTCCTCTTAAAATATGTGTGCATTCTATTAAATGAGTTGCCTGGTGTTCAGCGTTCATGTGATCGTTTTGGATCCTTCAAGAGGGGTCTCAAAACTTATCTGTTGATCTTACACTTAAATAATTGGTATTTTTATTATTTTTTATTATTGATATTTGATGTTGTATTGCCATTGTTGTTATTATTACTATTTTGCTTAATATTGGCTTAGCAACTTTAAAAACAGTTTACTGTTAATTGTAACTATTGTAAGATTCATATTTTGTCGCTTCGGACACAAGTGTCTGCTAAATACTATAACCATAACTATAACCCAAAAGCTACAATAAAGCTGAGAGTAGTAGAGAGCACCAATACAAGAGAAGCTAATTAAGCCATTCAAGGAACACTGATGCTTGTATCAACACTGATTTTATAGATCACACAGACTTTTCAACTACCCAACAGGCTAACTGCTAGCATTTTCAATGTAAGCTTAAACAGTTAGGTTACCTGACAGCCACTAACTTTAATGTTACAGCCAAACTGCTTGTTATCATTATGACGTGGCACACACACACACACACACACACACACACACACACACACACACACAGCCTCCCTCCCTTCCTGAGAGTCCCTGTTAATTTGCCTACTCCTTACCACATCGTCATCTACTCTCTCTTCCATCTTTTCCTCACTCGCTCCCATGCCCTTGTCATGGTCACTCTCCTCATGTTGTTTCTGCTTCTCTGTATAGCCAGCCACCTCTCCTCCTCAGCTTCAAGTAATGCTGATGTTGAAGCAGCTACTACAGCCCCAAACATGTCCAAATTTTTGCACATTTTGAGGAATCCGCCTGTAGATTCTTAATCTTTTTCTCCTGTAATTTCTCTGAACCTCCCTTGCACTTTAGTGGTTGTTTGTCCATTTTAACGTGAATGCTAAACTTCCAGTATAACTATTACAGCTCGTGTCTCAGGGCCGGGAGGCGTGGCCATAGTGGGATTCGTAAATTTTTGGCAGGGGGTTCCTGGATTTGATTGGATCAGGCCAGTGCCAATAAAGAAAATTAACCAATGGGCCGCTGTGAGTTCTTTATGGGCCGGCCCGGCCAAAAAATAAAAAAAGGCCTATTTATATCGGCGATTCGGCCCAAAAGTGCGTCGGCCCACCGGGAAAATGCCCGGTATGCCAGATGGCCAGTCCAGCCCTGATGCCATACAAGCTGCATGGAGATTTTAGCAGTTCTTGTGTGCCAAAAGTGGTGGATCCTGGGATGAGGGCAGCTGAAGCTCGTATTATTCCTTAAGTGTCGTCTTTAAATCGGCTGTTCAATTCAGCCACCTGGTTGTCCAGAATACAGTTCCAGAGTGCCTTCAGATCACCATTATTCTTGATAGCGGATGTTTTTCCCAATGTTGTGGTGACAATAGACTGACTAGACTTTGCAGGCAGCTTTCGCTCACGAGACATTATCACATCCCAGCATGCTGCTATCTTGTGTTTATCCATTAACTCCTCCATCAATCTGAGCACTTTATCAAAGTCACCATCTGAATCATCTCGAAAAGTGGCAAGGGTGGCTTTCAATGTTTCAATTAAGGAGATGCAGTCTGTCACGCAGATTGCTGGACTTTGCAGCCCCTTTGTGGCAAAATCGCTGCACTGAAACAACTTGCAAAACACAATAAGCATAAAAATGAACTTTTTTGTTTGCATTTGTTGCAATAGGTTATCTGCATCTAGTTTTGTCTGTCCGCTTGTCTCCGAATACTCAGCAAGAGTCTCAAGTAACACGTCTAGCATTTCTAAGACTTTATGAACGGATCCTGATTTGGAGCTCCACCTGGTTTCACATGACCTTTTCCAGTTCCTTGCACGGGCGTTGTGGATGCATTTCCTTCTGAAGCTCCACAAACCAAGCGTGCCTCTGGGCCCCAGTGAAGAAGTTGTGCATCTGGTTGATGAGTTGATGACAGTGAAAAAAGTACTGACGTGTCCAGATGATTCCGCAGCAGCACAAAGCACTGAATTCAGTCTGTGGGAATTACAGTGTACATACACAGCTTTTGGGAAATGTCTCTTTCAAGGTAGCTTGAACGCCTCCTCTTTGCCCAGACATGACCGATGCCACATCAAAACAGAACCCGACACAGAGAGAAGGGTCCAATCCAAGTGGTTCTAGGATTTCAAAGATCCTCTGTGATATTCCTTGAGCAGACAGGTCAGCTGTTTTGACAAAGCACGGCGCTCGTTCTTTGATTGTCCCACTGTGGATAAATCGAACACAGACAGCAACTAGCTGGCGTTTCGAAACATCTTTAAGCTCATCTGCAAGTATGGGAAAATACGTGGGCCTTGGCTGTTCTTGTATCTCAGTTTTTATCTTCCCTAGTAGAAGTGAAGCAGCAGCCTCAAGGAGTTCGTCCTGAATGTGGTGGGACATGAGTGTGGCATTTTGTGGCAGTTCAACAAGTCTGTTTTTTATTTCTGGATCATCCTTCGATATGTATGGAGGACTAAAAATGCATAAATAAATAAATAAATGCAGAAATATAGTGAAAATGTTAGTGGCCGTGGGATTGGTGCATCCCTTTACATGTAGAAGAGAGAAAATGTTGGGCAAGGACATGAGAGAGGAGATGAGCAATTTATAAAAAATATATGATGAGAGGGAAACAGAGTGGATGGATAAGACATGAGTCACATGAGAGGTACGATACGAGAAAACAATGGAGTGGGTTGAATTGAATAATGATCACTACTCTTCATAGTTCGCATCTCTGAATTAAACAGAAGCACAATGTGTTTTGTACTCAGTATCTTTTCTCGTATTTATTTTGAATATGGAACAATCCATCCCGTCCTGAGTGGACACTGTGTTGTAATGATCATTCTGTGAGCCCAGTGCGCACAAAGGCACCTCTTCCTCCATCAATCATCTCGGTCCTCGTCTCCTGAAGCGATGCCATATGGCGTCTCTACCTCTCTTCTCTCACTCGGTTTCTCCGTCCTGTGAAATTTCTCACCTCGTTGTCTTCGCTCTCCCTTTCCGCTCTCTTCCTCTAATCTCTGTTCTTCATCTACAGCAGTTACTCCAGCTCAATCCCTTCGTCTCAACTCCACTCATTTCTCTTTCCCCTCACTTGCTGGAACACACACATGAACACACACACACACTCTGCCCAGCCTGCCCTCCTGCCACCGATCTTTCAGGGCCAGATCTGTGCATGAGCGAGTGCGTTGCCAGTGGGCACGAGATCTTTCCTTTTTCCCTCCCTCCCTCCTATTCCCACTCCCATGTCTGCCTTTACTTCTTATTTCTTTTTCTCACCTGTCTCAGCTCCGATCTATCTGCCTTATCAGGTCTTAGATCAATACAGCAGCAACAAACAGAAGAC
This sequence comes from Perca flavescens, assembly GCF_004354835.1. Taxonomy (NCBI): domain Eukaryota; kingdom Metazoa; phylum Chordata; class Actinopteri; order Perciformes; family Percidae; genus Perca; species Perca flavescens. Next base: position 6,087,167 of record NC_041338.1, on the reverse strand, counting down.
TAAAAACAAGAAAACTACCAGTAATAATGATTTGTTTGTGCATTGTGTGTCTGTGTGGACTGCACCCAGGGTACAAAATTATCCCCATCCACCAGTCAAATGCGAAATATGCATGTGGCAGGCGCCCGGATGGCTCAGTTGGTGGAGCGGCGCCCATATGTGTAGGTTTGCTCCTCGGCGCAGCAGGCCCGGGTTTGGCTCCGACCTGCGGCCCTTTGCTGCACGTCGTTACCCCCGCTCTCTCAGCTCCGTAATACACCCCCAGTCGACGTCATACTACACCGTTGAAAGCCTAGGAATAGTTGAAATCGAGAGGAGAACAACTTATTCTGTCAGTGTCCAAATGTCCAATTCTCTATGACCTCTCATCTGAGGGCTATAGACAGTGACGGACTGGTAATCAGGCATTTGGGCAGATGCCAGAGGGGCCGCGGGCCCTTATGGGCCGGCCGGCCAGCCAATCAGAGAGCCGCATGATTGTAATGTAAACAGCGGCAGATATAATTTCTCTCGGCCCCCTTTCAAAGCTTCAATAATAAAGTTCTTTGGCCAAACCATAGCCAAGCTTGTCCAAATCCTTCACATCTAGCAACAATGTAATTTGATCTGTATTTATAGCACATATCAGTCTCTCGATATCACAGTCATTACCCTCAACAGTCACAAACTTTTACATTAGTCTGTATTATCTCATAGCAAAATTACTTATTCAGATCAGATGATCAAAAACGTAAACGTGCATGGTTTGAAATAAAAAAAATATCTACCTGCATTTCTTTTATTTGAATATTTGTTTGCAAAAGTTAAAATGAAGCAATGTCTTCTGGGAATTTCAAGACAGTAGACCGCATCTGCGTCTTTATACTGTCTATGGTCTGTGTCAGCGTGGTTGTTGGAAGTAGAAAATTGGAAGTTGGAAGCTATACTGTTGACAAAGAAAATTTATCAAGGCATCGAGCGACACAAAGGGGGGGGCGGCAGAGAAAAAGAGAGAGAAATATAAGAGCACTGTTGGCTAACGTTGAAAAACTGACTGATTTGTTTTTAAAATCAAGTGCAGCTTCAGCTAGCATTAGCGTGAATACTGCTAGCATTAGCGACACATCTGAGCCAACACACCAGGGAGAACGACAGGACAGTGAGGAATATGAGGAAGAACAAAACGAGTAAAAGGAGGATGAAGTGATGGACATGGATAACGAATCTATGGAACTAACCAACACAGAACAACAAGGCTGCTGTGGGTTTGAATGTGGATTACCAGAAGCAACAGAGATGGAGACCAATGCTGCAGGAGGGAGTGTAGTACAGTAAGTTTGGCTACTTCAGAATATTATATTATTATAGCGGCTGGCTCTGATGATTTATTCTTTTTTTTTTTTTTTGTCTATGTTTTGGTGCAGTTGTTTATAGAATGGGAGTTTACGTTCACCTTCACCGGGGCTATCAAAAGTGTGTGTTCTTTCCGTCTTTTCATTCGGACCCATTTGCATGCGGTCTGCGAATCTCCATAGGAAATTAATGACTTCCGGTCATTTTGCAGCCGTATCGGAGTTGATTTCAAGTGCCAGTGGGAAGGTGCCGTAGGGTCTGGCTACACCGCATATATTCTGGGATAAGAGAGAAAAAAAACGCAATTGGCTGTTTGCATTTCTTTAAACCAATTACAATGGTCTTGGGCGGCACTAAGCTCTGTTCGCAGCGACGGTAGCTCTGCAAAATAGTCTCGGGAAGGAACTTGTTCTGGTGGAACATTTGCACCCCACAAAAGAAAACGCCACATACAATATTCAATGAAGTTAACTGTTCACACAATACAGTAACCTGAGCTATTCAAATTAGCTGGATACCGTAATTTGATTTTACCAGTGTATCGCCGCATGTATTTTGCCCATTGCAAATCCCCGCCAATTGGTCCCAAAAGGACCCAGTTAGAGAGTAAATGCGATGTTCTCTTTCGTATCGAGACCATCTCTCCACTGTTACATATTCCATATACAGGGATGATCCTCCTGAGGTCAGCTACGTGGATACTTCTTTAAGACACAACGGCTTGCCTGGCCACGCCCTATGCTATTTCCTATAAGTGCTGGCGTGGCACCACTGATTGTTTGATCTCCACCTGAGGAGTATTGTTACGTGCGTGCAGACAATCTCATAGAGAAAAACAGAAAGTGTGGGTTGCAACAGTGAATCTGCTCACCTGTTAAGTCTGTTGGCAGCCTCCGTGGATTGTTGTTCCTGGATCTGTGAATTCTATCTTACTACTCACTCAGAATCTTATTAACCTGGAGTCCCAGTCTCTGTCACAATAATCATATATGTCATGTTTTAGGCCTATTTGCAGACATCCATTTCAAATGTAGGCAATGGAATAAAAAGAGAATAAAAAAAGTTTCTCAGCTACCACTCTAGTTAGATTTGTGTGGTCCAGGCATAAAACATAAAATGGTATTCATTCACAAGGCTACTTTTACTTTCATACTTTAAGTAAATTTTCAAGCCGGTACTTTGTTACTTTTACTTGAGTAAAGAAGTTAAATCAGTACAAAAATATCTGTACTTCTACTTGAATACGGGAAGTGAGTACTTTTTTATACTGTTACACGCGCCCAGGGAAAATACATTTCTCCCTACAAAGAAAGTGTAGGTTTGACTGTCTCCGGGAGTCTGGTTGTCCTCCTGGCTCCGGCCGAGCCAGCATCTCTCCCTGGGCGAGTCCCTTGGGCGTATTGCTTGCTGTCGGTTCATGCACCCGGGGAAAAAATTGTTTCCAAAAACATGTGTGCTGAGCAGGCGTAAAGTCGGCTATCAGACGGAAAAAGCCACTTTCCTGCCGATCCGGCGTCTCTCTGCCTCGGGATAAAGCCCAGGGTGATCAGATGCTGGAGTCCTTTGGCTGGCTTGTCGGTTCACGCGCCCAAGAAAAAATAAGTCCGGTGAAACTGGCCATTGGCAAAACCATACGTTAAATTTCCCCGACATGAAAGCGAAGTGAAACAAAGTGAAGTTGAGAAACCTGTTGCATAGCTCCCATCACTGTTCAAGATTCCACGCCAGCACAGGTGCTTTATAGGAAATAGCATAGGGCGTGGCCGGACATGCTGGTGTGTCTTAAAGAAGTATCCACGTACCTGACATCAGGGGGATCATCCCCGTACATATGGAATATGTAACGGTGGAGAGATAGTCTCTTCACTCAGAGAACCAAGGTTACAACGTAACCGAGCGATATTCTTTGTAAATCTTGTCAGTCATTCACTGAAAGAACCAAGCAGGCCTTCCTTGTTGCACGATCCAAATTCTCTTCAAAACTTGCCATTTTCAGCGTGTAGCTTGCTAGCTCGAAGTTTGTTGTTGTTTCCCGAAGCGAACAGAGTTGTGAGAACTGCAACACAGAGAACGGAAAGCGAGGGACGTCATTATCCTGGAAATGTACTTCGGTTGATCCAGTCTATACTGACATAAGCGTGCTTTTGCATAAACGTTTTTTGGATGCCAACACAGTCATTGACCATCAGTGTTTCTTTGTGTGTGGAGTTAGTCATTCTCTCTCTCTCTCTCTTCCAGAGTTAGCTGACCAGCCCTGGCGTCTGTCCAAGCAACACACCTGCTGGATGCTACAAAACACATTAGCCCAATATGAGAGCCTCTTACTGCAGCCCTCCTCTCCTCTCCTCTACACTCCACTTTCCTCTCTCATTTCCTCTTTACTCCTCTCATCATGTAACCTCTCCTGCTGCAGTTTTTTTCTCACTTTTTTTTTCCTTCTCCTTTTCCTCTCTCCTGTTTTTTTCACAACTGCTGTACTAATGTCCGGTCTCAGTCTCAAGGAATTTTGTCTATTATTGCTGACTTTTCTTGTGGATGTTCTCTATCGTATTGAGACTATCTCTCTATCCAGCTATGTATGGGGAATGCCCCCACCTGACAGAAAAATATCCAAGTACACAGACGAATATATAAGCCACAGGTGTGGGTGATCAATCTGATTTTCCGATCTCCTCCGAGCAGTCAAGACGTGTTTGTAGAAGAAGCGCAAAAGAGGTTTTGCGAGAATAATGCAGAGAAAAGAAAAGGATCTACTCACGAGACGGACAGAAATGTAAAAAAAGAGAGAAAAAGAAAAGGAGGCTCCGGCAGATTGCCAAAGGCGTATCGCGTGGCGAAGCCCGCAAAGGTATAGCCCAATATGCACAATATCGGAGCATCGCGTGGATGTGCCCAATCTGGCGGAACCTAATATACATAGAGTGTTACTATATAAACTGAGATAGGTAGAAGAACGGCAGCGGTGATTGGCTGCGAGAGAAACCATACTTTTTTTTTTGTAGATATGGGTACAAAAAAGGTCTACACTGTGGGGATTAAATATTTAGTATCATGCCTAACTTGCCTATCATGCCTAACGTGGATCATAACAAATTGAGGAACATATACGCGAAGGAAAGTTCTTTGTATATATTTTGTTATAATTTTTGCTGTTTAGGTAGTTTTCTTAATTTGTTTAATCACGTACTTGGGGTTAGGGGCAGTATGCCGGTGATCCTAGCTGTGTGTGTCTGCTTCCTCTAAAGCTGTGGACGCACCAGGCCGAAAATCGGCCGTGGGACAGTCTGGCGAGGTCAGTGACTCGAATCTTATCGGTGTGTCCCGTGCTGTCGTCAGTCTGGGGGGCTGTCGGCGTTCATTTTGGCCGACCTGACATGTTCAGTCGGCGGCAGGGCAGTCGGGACTCACCCAGAAATGGCGAGCGGAATGAGCGTGACTAGAATCTCTAAAAATCTGACGAAAATCTTTTAAACTGAACTTTGTTGAGCTGAAATGAAGACAGATTCAGCAACTGCACGGCCTATTTCTCACTTGAAATGTTTTCAGAAACACGTTTCAGTGAACTATTTTAGTACAATATGAGATCGTATTCTGAACGGCCATGCTTTGAATTTCCGGGGAAAACAAACCCATGTGACGCGTTCGTCCAATCAGCTGCCGGTTTTCATTTCTTGGGCAACAATACAGATTAGCGCCGCCTGTTGTTATGGAGGCGTATTACATCCCGTCTCGTCTCTTTGGTGCGTTCTGTGGCACTTTTTGGACCAACGCGAAGAGACTGATGAGAGACTGGCCCCTGGGCCCGGTGCTCCACAGGAAATAAAAAAAGCCCAGCTTCCTGGACTTCGTTCTCTCTCTCTCCCTCTCTCTACCCTGCCGGATGTTTTGGAGATTATCCAGTAAATTCACTGTCGTCCATCCAGACTACCACGACTGTGTTCCTGTGGGATCCACCTGCTGCAGTCGCCCCTGTAGTGTAACAGCAGCCGGGAACACAGAGGAGAGGTGTTTCTTTGTGCACCGATCCCCCCCCCCCCCCCCCGCTCTCTGATGCAGCCATCGGCAGACACAAACACTGGGCCGAGAGCTGTTAAACACAGGTGGGAGTCCTCACACACACATGCACACCGCTCCCTCTGTCCAGTCTCCTCCATCTGTATATTCCTCACGTCTGCCCAGCTCTTCACGTGAGGTTTCTGCCAACTCTTCAGTTAGAGGGGCTGGCAGCTGGTTATTGATAAATGCTGCCCACAGACTACAAAACTTGAAAACCCGGCACACTTAAGGCGGAAAGCCAGTTCAAATAAATATTTCTAGACTTAGCTTGAAAAATATCGAAATTAATATCTATATTGCAATATTCATAATCAATATCACAATATCACATTTTGTCAATATCGTGCAACCCTACTTTTGTAATTGTTTTTTCTGGTTGGCTAACTATACAGGAGACTTCAAAGAAGATACAGTCACAGATGATTATCAAACTTAGAAGTTATTCCTCAGCTCGTCATAGTGGAGTAATCACTGATTAATGTTTTTAAGGCATGCTATAAAAACTGAAGTCATGGGTTATTTACCCTGTTGGTAATGACTATCCCTACACAGCAGCTTTTGACAATACAAGTCAAAAGGAGAGTGAAGAGTTGTTTTCCTCTCTGGTAGGAGTGGCTTTCAAAGTATGCTTTTAAGAGAATCTCTGTCTCTATTACGTCACCCACCAACGGGAGCGTTTATTTGTCCGGTGCAGTGCAGTGCAGTGCATTCTGGAAGTTGTAGGTTTTTTACCTTTTGAGCAAAAGGGAATATTATATAATAATTTTGCTGTTTTCTGTGGCAACGTAGCATAGACAGCCCAGTTCTATTAAAATACCCACTTTCCAGCAGTAAATTACTTCTTTTAATGAGTACTAAGTAAACACTTAGACTTTGTGATCAGTGGCAGCTGGTGATAATTATTTTGGGGGAGCACTTATTTTTGGTTGTGGGTGGGGGCAAATAAATACAAAGCAGTACTTTGAAACTGGGCAAAACAACCAGCACAACTTTATTTAATTTAAACAACTATGTATTTAAAAAGAGCTTTCAAGATTCAAGTTACAAACATAAGATAGTGACTCACTGAGTTTTTTTTAACTCACAACAGAGTAACTTGACTTAACTGTAGGGTTATTTTTTTTCCTGTCTTCATTTAACTCGTAGCTTGGGCATGAAACAAATTGCACCCACGACCAGTACTACTTTAAAACTTGAGATTATGCAAAATAATCTTTTACCAGAAGTCCAGAAGCATGGCTAAACTAAATGATTCAGTATGGTAATCAAAATCAGTATGGTAGATAGGCCAATTAGGTTCAAACCCAATGTACTCAAACCACAACTTAAAAATCAAAAACCTGACAAAGAAAATAAAAATATAAAACCAAATTAACCAAAAACTGAGATCTCTTATTTCATAGTGATAACCAGGGGAATACTAAATCAGTTTGTTTGTTCAACCCTGTTTCATTAGTTTCAGTGCACTCAAGTTCCTACCACCACCCTTAGCAAGTAAAACTGTCCATCTGGCTCCTCAGAGAATAGAGTAGGGAAACGACGTGAAAATCCTGCGAGTAGTGGAGATGATGATGGCGAAGGTCTAGTGAGCGGTAAGAAGATGGTGATGACGATAAAACCCAGGAGGCAGTATGATGGCGGTGACTTGAGCAGCACAGTTCTGTCTCCCAGTAGAGTCTCACCAAAAAAAACAGCCTGCAAAAAACGTGAAGAATAATCACTCAGTTGTCCATCGTAACAGTTCACTTGTGTTTCTCCTCAAGATACAACATATTCTTACATACTACACATTTTAACCACATTTCACTTAAACTCAATGTTATTTGTCCATCTTATTTGACTAGCTTATAGAAAACATAGCAGTCACAACTAAAGGACGGAAAATACATACGTGTCTAGCTGAATTAACCAACAGCTAAGTTACAATTTACAACAACAATTTCAATATTAACCATACCCTTTTATCAGGTTCATCAGGTTAGTAGCTAATTCCGACTGGCTTTAAAACACAAATCAAGCAACAATTCTCAAGGTTATCAACACCGATAGTAGTAATTTGCTGTTAGCTAGCTAGCAGCTAAGATAACTCACCGGAATATTCAACTCACACGCCGTTTGGACGGGGTCGGCAGCTCCACGACGTTGTATAACTTCTCTTTCACGAATCTCTCCTTGTTTATTGTTGCTAGTTTCCTACTTTAATCAAAGTGGTTAGACCATTTCAGCAACACAAGAGCTACCTGCTGGCGCTACTATCGTGTCCACCTTCTCTCTCCAGTAGCGGCCGGGGGAAGAGTTGAATGACAGGTGTTGAGAACCAATCAGATTCGATTAAATAACATGTCTCCAATTCTGATTCGCCAAGGACGCAGCGAGGTGCGTCCGGAGGAGAATTTTTAAGAAACCAATTAGAGACCAGCTTCAGGTCACATGCTGGCCGAAAGTTTAAGGACTCACACACACATCCATTTGGCCGGCGTCCCTGCAGCCCTATGCTGCAGCCAAGAAACCGGAGGAAACATATTGAAACATAGAAAATAGTTAACCGATTAAAGCCAGTTTGTATTAAATGCTGAGGCTCTTACTACCAGTTATGAGTAAACTATTTTATTTTTCATTTTGTATTTCATTTTTATATCATTTTTGTATACATTTATATTTATGGAATTTTGATGGGGGCGGCGCCCCAAGCCGCCACTGTTTGTGATGTTTGTCTTTATGATATATGACACAGCTTACAGACAGCCTAAACCGACAACCTTAAAGTGTACTTAGAATCATCTTAGAACCAGAGACAGCCAACACTTAGAAGCTGTGGGTCTCACAGGGTTAAAGGTGTGCTTGCTCTGAAGTGTCTCTTTGGGAAACGCATGAAGGAGTGCAAGAAAACACTCTGAGAAAAATGCTGAACTTTGGAAACTTTGGAAACGGAGCCCTGCCCATAACGTAACTGCAATAGTTTTGGAATGACAGTGGATTTGTACTATACGGAGGCATGAGCTACAGCATAACAGGCTACACTGGTAATACTTGTTAGAAGGTAAAATTCCCTCATGGCTTTGGTGTAGTCGGGGAATCGTTGGTTTTAATGAAGAAAAAGATTAAATAACGCCTGTGCTACCCCTGAAGTGTAATTTTGTCCTAAAATTAAGCTTATATATATATATATATATATATATATATATATATATATATATATATATATATATATATATAAAAAAAAACAAATTAGAGAGACACTGTTTCTCACAAATTTGGACTGATTGCACCGTTCACACATACACACACACACACACACACACACACACACACACACACACACAAACACACGCACACAGCTGTCTCGGTTGGGAATACACAGAGATCTAATGTGCGGCAAAAGGTTTAGTGTGGTCTTACAGTAATATCTGGCTGGATCTGATAGGTATGTGACAGACATTCGACACGTGGCTCGGTCAGAATCAAGTATGAGAACTTTTGTCTCATTAAAAACAAACACGGAGCCCTTAGAGTTTTTGGAAGTTATCGCTACATACACAGCATGTGCTCCTCTCTGAAAATCACCGCTGAAATGCTGTCAGTGTTCATTCCAGCCTTTGCTTAGCTCTGTGTTACGTGTCTATCTGTAACTCTGTGTTCTGCTCTCGCACCTGAACTCTCCCATCGCCCTCAGCTCATAACACAAAACCAACACAGCCGGGTTCCGCTTGCGACATTACAGCCACACAGTACTCAGTGAAGAGGCCAGCATGTCGCGTTTGTCCGTTCTCTCTGCTAAATCATATAGCACCTGCCAGTGTATTGAATTTGAACTCAGTGTAGTCATTTTTTTCATTATTGTGAATATACAATGTCATGAAATAGCCATAAAATAAATCCACTCATGACGATGCCACTGAGAGAGGGTGCACTGTGTCGCAGAATTGATTTCAGAATACTAATATTAAAGCATTAGACATGAAGCATTTGTCAGACCTTCCTCCACAGCTCCGCGGAGGAGGGTCTGGCTAGTCCACACAGCATTCTGGGACGGGAGGAAAACGTGCTCTGGTTTATTGGCATTTCTTTAAACCAATCACAATCGTCTTTGGCGGCGCCAATCCGTACAGAGCCACGGCGCCGCTTTCAAAAAAGTGCTCAAAGAATCGAAAAAAACTTTCATTTCTTAAACTGCACTGTAACTGTTATTCTTGTATTTCATATATGTCTGTTCTATTTCAGCGGTTTGTATATTTTTAACTGTTTTCAACTGCTCTTTAATGTTTTATGTAAAGCACTTTGAATTGCCTTGTTGCTGAAATGTGCTATACAAATAAAGCTTCCTTGCCTTGCCTTGCACAGTCCTTCAGTATCAGTTGAGTATTTGTTAAAACTGTAATGCAGTCACATTGTCTTAAACAATACTTTTGTTTTAGCCAACAACAAAAAAATATGGCTGCAAATGTTAATTTTAATTAAATTGTAATTTTGTGGGAGATGCAATAAACAGCAAAACAGTAAATGCATTGCCAATGTTTTTCTATGATCAGGTGTAGTTCTCTCACCACACAGTTATGAGCTATGACTCTATAGCAGTGGCGTAACGAGGGCCCTGTTATTAATAATAATAATAATAATAATAATAGTGATAACAAAGTAATAATTCAATCTACACAGCTCTATCAAGAAGGAAATATCCCCCATTCCCGTTCTCCTGTTACAAACCTTGTCTCTTCATCTTTTCCATGAGCCAGGAACAAGACAGAAAAGTGAAGGACTGCTGCATGCACCTGGAGTTTTAACAGTGATGGAAATACTTAAATGTATGGTGCATGGGAGAGCAGGGGTCAGAAGATGACCTATGCAGGATTATCAAGGCGGGCCCCCCACTACAGCACGTGATGACGTCGCAATGTCCATGAGTAGGCTACCATGAATAGGACAGGATAGGATCATAGAGACACAGCATATAAGAGATGAGATGACAAAATCAGGAGTAGCCTACGCACACCACAACAACAACAAAAAAACACTGGTGCGCACCATAACACATGAAAAAATACGCAAGGGCAGTCCCTCCAGGATTTCGCTGCCTTTTTATGGAGATTGTTGCGACCCAAAATGCCTGATTTTACGGGAGCAAAAATTGCGATAAAAGTTAAAACACTTTGTTGCAATGAAGTTGCGGAAGACCGTGAAAGTTGCAAAAAAAGGGAAACTTGTTTTGGGGAGAATAATAATTATTACTATTAATGAATTACTCTGGGCTGAGATTTTCTAGGAACCTTACCAAAAAGGCTCAGGATGCTGCAAAATATGAAAATGGTTTTCCTATCCTGGCCACACACACACACACACACACACACACATTCATACGGTTAGATAAAGTACTTATTGGACTTTAACTTGTCATTGCACTTACAATAACGAGCGTAGCTGTCTTCAATTTAGGTCATTGTGTCGTCTCATCTCCGGTTTTTCCTGCATCCACCATATGTGATTTTGTGTGTGTGTGTGTGTGTGTGTGTGTTCACTAAAGCTGCTTCAGCGACTTTAGTGAAAAATCGTGACAGCGTACATTGATGTTAAAATGTATACAGGTCGGCAGGATGGTCTGAAATGTTTTGCACGGACTTTCGCTGTACGTTTTGTTGGTCAATGTGAGATGTTCGAGTCACACACACACGTCTCATCTTCATAACAGAAACAAGGAAATTAATTTGACCCATTGTCACTTCCGCTTGGTCAGTGGCTGCACGTGGGACTGCTGGGATTGTTGCGAGTAATGAAAATGTGATAGGGGACCCCGGCTGTCAATCAATATCTTCCAGTTATGCGGGCCACTGATTGGTTCGGGCCCGTAAGCACCGCATACCCTGCTTACTGATAGTTATGCGTCTGCTCTATTACTTACGTTCATTTTTCATTTTCCTTCAGTACTCCGTCTGGGTTTGCGGTATATTCTTGGGTTTTCTCCGGACAAATCTTTGGCGGTCCAATCAGCAAACAGAGGGAGTGGCTGAGAACGATGGCGTTGAGGTTGTGCGCTAGTTTTAGTTGTGGCAACGCTGGCGAATATCCAGAAGTTAATTCCCGAGCAAGAACAATATTTGCTGAGTTGTGTTGGTGGCCATGATGTTGTGGCCCTCCTCCCCACGGGGTTCGGGAAAAGTTTGATTTTCCAGCTCGCTCCATTAGTGACTAAGGCAAACGCTAGCACGCTAGCGATGCTAAGCCGTCACGACCAAATGTTAGGGATTGGTTATGGCAGATCCAGAGTGGCTCTGGGCAGATCCAATAGTTTTAAACTTCAACAGAGTACCCGCCTTCAAGGAAGTTAACACTTGTCAATGGAGAGTGGCCAGACTCTCTGTCATAATGAAATCTACGAGAGTCTGGTAGGACCTGGCTAAATAATCAGTGCATCAAGACCAAATGTTTGGAAAATAAATTGTTATTTTAGGGCATCAATAGGAATAGTTTTGAGTCAATCTATTTTGCGTTATGGGAATGAATTCAAAAACTATTTTACAACTTGGATAGAAATGGAGAAGTCAGGTTCATAGATGTTTGGAGTATTACTGTAACAACTTGCTTTGAATCTTGCTGATTTATGAGTGAACGTGTTGCCACTGACAGGGGAGGCAGAGATGTTTGGGTTGTTGCTCAGCGACTAGGAACCATTATATTTCAGAGCAGATGTTTGTGGATATTGCGCTACAACCGAACATACTTACAGTCACTTTTTTAAATCCTAAATATGTAACTATTTGTGTATTGAAGACATAAAATACTCAGAAAAATATATGCCTGGTAGGAGTTTTTCACACACAAAAGAACACCAAAGGTAATTAGGGAAAAAAATAACTAAGAGATTTCACCATGAAACCCCAGTTGATTACTGACATTAAGACAAATATCTTTTGTATTAACAGTTTTATTTGAAATTGTATGGTTGAAATACGCAAATGAAGCGTTATCTTGTTCAATATGCGCTAATTTGCATACATAGAGATCTCAACATTGGATAAAGCCAGGTTTGTTTCATTTTGTTGACATATTAGAGTCAAAGGTTTTCACAGAAGGGAATATTGGATATCTCTTTTTAGTTTGTCTCACTCCAAATATCCGAATTATGGTGTCAGCAGCCATAGAAAATCCAGTTTCGCCACGTTTTCAGGTATAAAATGTTAAATAAATCAGGCTATGAATGATATCTGAACAAACCCCTCTGGAAAAACTTACAGAATATAGATAGGAATGAAACTGTAAAGTGTGTTGTGTGTAAGTGGTACTGAAGTGGAGATTTCTGGCTCAGAGTATGAGAAAAACCCATTTTGAGAAAATAGCCTTTAAAGATATTGATCATAAAATTCCATACATTTTGCAAGGGTAAAAAAATTTAACTAACAGATATCAACATGAAACTTTCCCAGTTGATTACTTAGATTAAGATATATATGTATTACAAGTTCTCTGAAATATGATGTTTAAATATGCAAATGAGGCATTATCTAATGCTAACTCTTGGTGAATTTAGGAGAATTTTACATGCACAAATAGACAAAGTGTAGGAAAATAAGCATCTAAATGTGTCTTGTGGATGTTTTTTTCCCAAGAGTCTGAAAGAAGACTACGCCCAAAACCTCAAAATTGAAAAATGATGGTTTTGCCTGTAGTGTCTCCCCTTAATTAATTAAAACCTTTTTAAAATTACAGTCCATCCTCAACATGTGCACCAGGGACTTGATGTTTCCACATCCCTCTCGTACTGTATAAGTTGTATATTGGACCACGATTGGCTCCAAAACTAATTGTGATGTTACAAATCATGCTGGGAGCCTTCTTAACTTAACTGAGATTTAAAGTAGCAGATTTTTGGGGTTTGGCCGAATACCGAATCCACTGGTTAAGATTCTGCCCAATCCGAAACCGAATACCTAGTCCTCCTACTCCTGCTCCCATCCTCAGTCCGTTAACACAGTAAACACATTAATGAAAACAACGTCCACACACACTGCCGGTCTACCTAGTGAACACCTTCCCGAAATCAATGGCGGCGTCATTACATCGACCAGCGTAGCGCGCCTAGTTCAAGCATAGGGTTCGGTGGAAAAAATGTTCCCGTCAAAAAGCCCAATATCCGAATCCAAAGCATCGGTGCATCCCTGATTTAAAGTGAACACAGAAAAACGTTCCCTCTTTCAGCAGATAAATGTGAACGTAAACAGCCTCCATCCAAGTAAAGTTACACTGAGCTACAGTAACAATGAAAGCTGCTTGTTTAAAGTTGGGTCAGGATTGTATTATATTTGCGATATTGGACCATTATTACTGTATGAGACTAAACAAAGCCAGGTTGCTGGTGTTACACAGTCATCCTGCACCTTGACTCAGGGGCCAGTGTAAAGCGTTTAGACTTTTTCTATGAAATGTGCATGTGGGAACCAAAGTCAGATTAGTCCATGGTGTAACTGTAATATTTGCCACACATTATAGAATATATACCATGTTAAAACAAAGAAAGTCAGAGGACCACTGGAGAATTGGGAAAACAGGTCCTCTCCAAGCTCTGCAGGGCTTGTACATGATGCTGATTTCTTCGATGTAAATAAACCTTTATAATCGGCGGATTCCTTTCCACATAGCATTACAGCATTGCTACCAATTACACCACACCTACTAATACTTTGTTACAATTTATACTGTTTTCAGCCAACGTGGGACTTTTTAAATGTCCAGTTCTTTAAAGAGTCACTATACTACGAAAGAGGATTAGGGCCAGATGTGAAAAATGGATTTCTAAGCTTAAAGTCGGAGTTGTTAGATTACATTTTTAAAAGGTAGAATTCAGATTTTCTTCTTTATTTTCAGAACTCAAATTGATTTTCCAAACTGGACCTAATCTTCTTCCATACGATACATACATGATGTTTTCACTTTTCTGATATGAAACACAAGTATTACAACATTTACCCTGGAGAATTTGTGTGTTTTTGTCTCTCTGTCTGAAAGTGCCATTTGAGTGACAAGGGGTGAGACGAAGGGCAGGGCCTTAGGGACTCGGTGTCAGATGATGTTAAAATGGTAGAGATCCAGCTACCATGGATGTGTCTGCGATTGTGTGTGTGTGTGTGTGTGTGTGTGTGTGCGTCCAGTGTCTGCGTTTGTGTGTGTGTGTGTGTGTGTGTGTGTGTGTGTGTGTGTGTGTGTGTCCAGTGTCTGGGTTTATGTGTGTGTGTGTGTGTCTCCTGAGGAATGGGTGAGTTGGGTAGAGGTCAAAGGTTATCTGTCACTGGGAGAGAACGATTAATGCTCTGTTCGTTGTTTTTTTTCCATCTCAGTTTGACTTGCTCTCTATTGGTCTGTCTTGTTGACTGTCTATCTGCCCTCATGTCCATCTGGCTGGAGAGATGAGATGGCAGGGTGGGGTGGGGCAAAGTGTGTATGGCAGCAGGAAGTGTGTGTGGGCGTGCTCTTGGCAAATGTAAATAAGTGCGAGCACATTTCCATAGAGCTGAAAATATAATGCTGCATCAGACCCAACTGTCAGCTTTCTCTTGACATTGAGAGGAGAGACAGGAGAGGACAGACAGGGGAGGCAAGAGGAGAAACACACACACACACACACACACACACACACACACACACACACTTTGTGTGCTATGCGGTGACCTACTGCAGACAATTATGTCTCCCTCGCTCCGCCACAATCAGATTACCACTGGAGGACAAGGCCTGTGCACCTGCTGCTATGAGGGAAATGAACACACACACACACACACACACACACACACACACACACATTCCATCATACACACATACCCAAACACTGTCATGCGAATGATTTACAGTAACATATTTCTTTCTAAGAAACAAATGCAATATTTTGATGAAAACACAACTAATGTTAGTGAGAAGATACTGTATGAATATGAAAAGAGCAGAGATTTTAAAACACATCTATCCTCGTTCTTTATGCAGCACTTTTTTTTGGATAAGATTTAGATTTAGCACCTTTTGAAACTATTGGCATATATAAAAAGGCATACAAAAATGTTTTATAGTATAGTTCAATAGTATAAAGACTACGTGACATGTTTTTAATTTTGTGATTTTGAAATGGTCACTGTGTCAGATCATATAGTCACACGTTTTTGCTGCGACTTGGCAACTTGCATGACGTTTAGATGATCAGTCAAAGTTTCCAGGGTGTTAGGATAATTATTTATCAAAGAATGAACAAAGAACAAAATCACTGGAGTTCTCTTAAAAGTGTGTTTACTTGCAGCAAGTAGAGTCAGTTTACAGCACTTCAGCCTAAGTACAGAAAGTGACTCAAGATTTGTTCACAACAGTGTCTTTTTATAAGAATCAGGGCGTAATATTACAAAAGAGATACTGTCTTCTTATCTCTGGTCCGGCCCTGCGTCTCCTCTTCTCCTCTGCCCTCAGGGGCATTCTGTGCTTTTCACAAGGTCAGTGGCTCTCAGGATTATCTCATGAGAAACAGAAATAGTTGCACACAGACTTCATGCAAATAGTTTAACACTAAAATGAAGCAAAGACTATAGCAAACATAACTTTTCTAACACAGGGACTTACTCCACCCGACGGCACCAACAAAGAATGTCAACCCGTTCTCACTCCAAACTCGTAAAATACGGACGTTTGGACAGTGGCTGTCAGCGTCTGAAGTGACGAAAAAGTCATCCTTCAGCGTGTTTGTATAACTTACCGGGGAGAGCAGGCAGCTACGCGGGGTTTAGCGAGTAGTATGTAAGCCTGAAATTCCGCGTAGGGAGCTTGGATGGGGTGGCGGATGGGTCAAACAACACAGGACTTTCACCCAGGAGACCGGGGTTCGTGTCCTGCTTGTCACGTTTCCTTAAGTCGCTTTCTTCTTTAACCATCCCGTTATTCCCGCGTGTCACGGAAGCGTAAGCCCACCCACGACCTTTTCCTAAACCCAACCGTCCCGTTCTTTCCGCGTGTCACGGAAACGTAAGCCCACCCACGACCTTTTCCTAAACATAACTGCGTCAAAAGGGACGCCAATAGTCCCGACCAAGCGCGTTTAGTTAAAGCGCGTTAGGTGACGCTAAAGGAGACTTTTAGCGTCAATAACAACGACAAAGGCACCTGACCAAGTGTCCGTATTTTTACGAGATGGGAGTGAGAACCTGTTGAGAATGTTTATGTTTGTTACCATGGTTTAATGAATGGAACTATTCATCGTCATTCGGCGGTGAAGGTGGTATTTTTCCTTCCCAGTCAGCTGAAAGAAGGTATAGTGTGCATAGCATTGGTTCATTTGGTACAATGCTCCTGACACGTGGGTTACAGTCATATTGTCACAGGTTCAGTGAAATAAAAAAAATGAAACATTATTGCTCTTATGCTTCGCCATATTCACATTTGTGAACAGAAGAGGGCTATGTGCTCCTGCGGGCCACCATCTCAGAACAAAAGAGTCAAACTAGTCAAGAGAAGGCAAAGACGTTTCCAGATCAGTCTTTTTGTCAGGACTCTCCCGGATGCTTGGGTTGATTTTCTTCCACTGTGACACCATATGTAGGATAAAACAAGCAACAGTCACGCCCCAACGCTCATTTTCATTCCTGATGGGCCAGGCCATGACTGTTTTATTGTGTTGTCTGATTTATGCTTAAGTGACAGAAACAGGCCTACAATAAAAAGCATTACTATCATCACATATGAGTAACCAAATGTACTCAAAGGGATACTTTGCTGATTTAAATCCAGCTCGACGCCGCGGAAGGAAAACCAAAACGTTTATCTAAACACACTGCCCACACTGCCATGACACAGAGCTTTAAATCAGCAAAATATCTCTTTAATGGCAATCAATCATCGCTAAAAGTAGATACCGAAAGTGGACAAACATTCTTTACAAGGAAGGTCTAACATAAATATCTTTGTTTAGTCCAGAGTAGGTAAATAAGGGATAATATTGTTCTGAGAAAGATGTATTTATTATATTGTGAATATTTTCACAACTTACTCAATGAATTAAGGATTTATTTTGACTAGAGTTGGTGATTGTTGGAACAGAAGAAAGACTACCTAATACGGTTTTGGTGAGTTTTATTTTGTTCCTGTCCACTTTGAGGGAAGTGTGTTTTATGATGGATTACTGAAGTAATTAACCTTGCCCTGGTTCTGTAAGGGTCACTTGTATTTTTTTGTCAATGTGTGAAAATATTACTTTCTTGACATTTGTTGAGTTTATTTTGGTAAAGAGAGCTAAGCGAACTTGCCACTCGCGCGCAATGCATCTTGGTACATATAGGCACGACTGTCACGACTCCGCGAGCATTAGAGCTCGCTTTCTCAGTCAATCTAGCCCGCAATAGGGTATTCATGTGTTCAGTGGACTACATATACCATCAGTACTGATTGGACATATACAAGTGACAAATGTTCCTTTGAAGTCATTTTTCTTGCAAAAATGTCAAACATCAAGTAAATCTTTCATGTCCTCAAGAGAGCATGTCCTCACCAGAAAAATGACATCATTGTTGTTTTGGTGACATCTATGAGAATAGTTTGACATTTTAGGAAATACACTTATTCCCTTTCTTGATTACAGTAATTCCACTCCCATGTCTACATGTCTACCTTTAAGTCTACAGCCTGCAGCCTGTTAGCTTAGCATAAGACTAAAAACAGGGGGAAACCGCTAGCATTTCTAGGATAAAAAAAAAGAGATACAACAAGCTAATTAGTAAACATTAGAGGTACCGAAAGGCTTTCCAGCCTTTAGTTTAGTTTATTATTATTTATTAGTTTATAATGTCGTGGACAGTCCCCTTTAATGAACTATACAGTAAAAGGAGCAGCCTTAACCTCAACGGCTAATTTCCAGCTGTAGTCCCCGGCCAGCTGACAATAGGCATCCTGCTCTGCTGGCCGCAGCCATGATGAAGATTCTCTTTGTCCTTCTCTTTCTTCTGTTTAAAGGAACATGCCGACTTATTGGGACTTTAGCTTATTCAGCGTATCCCCCAGAGTTAGATAAGTCCATACATACCCTTCTCATCTCCATCGCGTGTTGTAACTCTCATTCACAACATGTAAATAGGAAAATGTTGGCATTATTTTGTCACTTATTGGGAGCAGTAGGCTAAATGGAGCCGGTTACCTCCAGGATCATGGCTAAGCTAGGCTAGCGGTGGGGGCGTCAGACAGAGTTACGACACGCACGGAGATGAGAAGGGTATGTATGGACTTATCTAACTCTGGGGGATACAGTGAATACGCTAAAGTCACAATTAATCGGCGTGTTCCTTTAAGCTAAGCTAAGCTAATTGGTTGCTGGCTGTGTAGCTTCATCTCACGGTACCAATCTTCTCATCTACCTCCCAGGAAACCAAGCAAACATTAAACATAAAGGTGGCAGAAGAAAATGTATACGAGTCCTTTTAATGACTATGCAAACAACCTCTTTTGTTGTTTAGTTTGGAGGACTTGAAAACTTATTTTCCTTTTTCTTAAATTAGTTTGCAGCAAAGGGCCACGCACGGGTTGGACTCGAACCTGGACCGCTGAGGTAAGGACTGAGCCTTAGAATATGGGGCGCACGCTCAACCAGCTGAGCTGCCAGGGCGCCACAACTTGCAGCCTTTTGACCAAAAATAAAAGCAAGTAAGGAAAGTAAGAAAAAAATGTCTTATATTTATGCCAATACAGTATTTGGCAGTTGAAAGAAAAAGGAAAGAGGAAAGCTGAGGGAAAAAGAAAATGTAGAAAAAAACAAAATGCCATTGAGACTGGTCTTAGCAGAGGACAGCAAGTCAGAGAGAGGCAACAGAGAGATGTTGGAGAGACGATGTGTGAAAGAAGGAGGAAGGACAGGAAGGACAGGAAGGACAGGAAGGACAATCCAGCGGAGGAAAGCAAAACATAAAGAGAAGAAATGAAGTCAGATGCAGGGGGGAAGCAGAGAAGGAAGGAGGGAGCTGGACGATGAGGGGAGATGATGTTGATGTTTGCTTGTTATTCCAAGACTAATTTTCCCCCCGGAGCTCATTAGAGTCTGGAGAGAAACGAACCAAAAAACCTTCAAAAACCAACAGAGTGGAGAAAGAGAGAGGGATGAGCATCCAAAGAAAAATAAAACAGAAACAAATGGAAAAGGAGGAATGAGAGAGTAAGTTTAGACGGACCAGGAGAAGAGAAAGAGGGACAAAGAAGGTGCAAAGAAAAACCCAATCGATTGGATGTAGAAAGAGAAAGATAAAGAGATGCAGTGTAGAAGTGATAGAGTACAGTTCCACGGAGACGTGTAGAAAGGAGACTGTAACAAGAAAGACACATCAACACACATGGGGCTGTGTGTGTGTGTGTGTGTGTGTGTGTGTGTGTGTGTGTGTGTGTGTGTGTGTGTGTGTGTGTGTGTGTGTGTGTGCGTGCGCCTTCAGAAGTCACGCCAGCTTCAACCAAATAAACTGCCAGGCCAGGCTTAAAGTAGGTTTAAGAAAAATAAAAGTACCATTTAAATTTTATTGATTTCATCAGAGCAAATAAATAAGAAAACAGTAGATAAATTGATTTGATCGATCGATTGATATTAATAATAATAATAATAATAATAATAATAATAATAATAAAAATAATAATAAATAAATAAGTCCCTTTTAACTGTAGCTTTTTTTACATAACTAGTCTCAGCTTTTTAGCCACAACTTGGTTTGACCCAAAACAAAAACAAGAAGCATGTTTTTAATCAGAAGAGCAGAACGGCAGCCTCAGATTTCCACACACAATCACTAGTAAGTTTCTCTTAGAATATTTTTTTTATATAACATTGAAGTACGGAAATACAGATATTATAGTCATCAACCAGATTTCAGTATTAGTATTATCATTATTATCATCATAATACCAGTAGAATAGAAATGGTGGCTTAGATTTCGACATATTTATATATGCATTTATATATATACTGTGTAAATTTATATATATATGTATATATATATATAAACATATATATATATATATATATATATATATATATATATATATATATATATATATATATATATATATTCTATATATGTTTATATATATATACATAAGCAATAAAGTTCGTGGTTGTAAGTTGGTTTCAGTGTCCAAAGTCCGACATTGAAGAAAAGCAAGGAAGGATCCGTGCTGGGAGGCAAACGAGTACAGCAGCAGATAGAAGTACAGACATGAGGAAGGAGAGGGAGATGGACCGTTGAGGAGAAGGAAGAGAGATAGAGATGAGTGAGGGGATAACAAACAAAACAGTTGACAAAAAAAAGGAAGAGATAAAAATTGTGGGTAAACAGCATAGTGTGTGCGTGTGTGTGTGTGTGTGTGTGTGTGGGGGGGGGGGGGGGAGTTGGACACGATGGAGGTTCATTCAAATGTTTGTGATAAAAGCACAGAAGGAGTTCTGCGTGACTTGTATCAATACCCATCATAGGTCCATTTTTGTCACTAGAGAGTCCCGGTTAAGCCTATTTCCCCATGCATTGGTGTCTAACTGACTAATGTGAACAAAACATCTTTGACAGTCCAGTATAGCGCGAGAACGCTCTAACCGGCAGCGGCGAACCGGACTGCAGTAGGGCAAATGTGCATTGTCAATTTCGTCCACTAAAAGTGCTGTTTTGCCACTGACAGACTCTGGTTGTTCATTTAAGTGTCTCAGTGACAACATTATGGAACGGATCCCTACACAGATACACCTTTTTGTCAAAGCTATAGTGCGTAGTTTCTGTCGCCCCCATAAGGAATGCCTTGCTGCACATATGTTTGTGCAGCAAAATATATATATATATATATATATATATATTTTGGCTACCACGCAGTTGCTAGTAGCCAAGGAGGACACGGAGGATTAAAAAAACATGATGGACTCTTCAGTAGAGGTCATTATCTTCACTTGAGTTTCTGCGCGGGAAAGTCGCCGGACGACACAATCTTATCAACATAGTCATACTGAGAGATACAGAGAGAGTTGTGTGGAGCTGATAGTCTTCATTAGCTTTGTAGCCACTCATTTGGCGATGGCTTGAATGTAACGGACGTTCATTAATATCAAAAAGTTATTCACTAAAGCTTTAAAGAGTAAATTCCTTTTTGTAACAGCTCTGAAAGCGCTATCGCTAAACTCACCAAACTCCATTTAAATAATCAATACTTTTAGCGTTCATAGAGCCAGCATATTTTCAATTGGAACTGGGTGAATTAAGGGTTTACTTCAACCAAACCAGAGTGGGGATTGTTGGATCAGTGGAAAGACAAACCAAGACGGCTTTTGATCGTTTTAGTTTGTTTCTGTCGACTTTGAATGAAGTGTATTTTACGATGATAAAATTACTGTTTATTTAAAGTCTGGTGGGTTTGGCGGTAGCAATTTTGGGGATGTTTTTATGTTAAAAAGAGGATCTTATTCTTTAACAAAAAGGTCGGACTCTGTTGGGATCCTTTCCATAATTTTGTCAGACACTTGAAATAATAGTTTGAGCATATCAGTGGCAAAACAAGCACTTTTATTGGACGTAAATTGAAAGTGCGTAATTGCCCAATCACTTAAAATCGTACCTTGTATACACCACTGCAGCGGTGTTGCTTAATACTGGACCAATTCCAGAGACTGTTGCTACAATCAGTCACGTACACATAAAAACATGCGAAAATAGAGTCCAGGTTGAAAAAACAAAAAAACAAAGTGACCCTTTAATACACTCATTCATTACAGTGGAAATGTAAAAAAAAAAAAAGAATTCTATAGTACTTTTGGAAAGATTGTGCTAGCTTGTAGGGTATTCTTTTAAAATCTTCTAATTTCTTGATAGAAGTCAGATAGCAACCCTGTCTCCTTCTGGCTCCTACATGTCTATACTACTCTTTTGTTTTCCTGACTACATTTCGTGCAAAAACTGAATTGGTGCCTGGATTATGTGTAGGAAACTCGACAGTTATGTACCGCACATGAGTTGTGAGGTGAAGGATTATTTTTTTTTAAATCCAATAATTATTATAATAACTATAAAACACAGATTTACGGGGAATGTAAATGTAGCACCTGATTGTGGGACCGGAGTTTTGTGTTTCCCCTATAAATATTCCAGTTTGGCTTTGGGCTTATCCAAAATCAGTGCAATTTATATCGAGCATAAAAAAATAAATAAATAAAAAGACTACAAATATGTCCACAGTAAATGGGAGATGTGGGGAGCAGTTATTCAAGAAACATTCTTTTAAAGCTTGTGGTGATAGAGATTGATGCATGATTGAATGAATGAATGGGGAGGAAGGGTGTTGGTGGTGGTGGTGTGGGGGGGGGGGAGGAGAGGGGTTGTACTTGGGCATTAGAACACTCTGGAACATATAGATGATCAATTGCGTCTTTCAGCAGAGATTAAAAAAGGTTTTGGCTGTCCAAAGCTGCAGTCAAGCCACTGAATAAAACGGAGGGAGGAAAGAATGGTTGAAAGGATAGATGAAAGGAGGAAGGGAAGTGAAGAAGCTGCCCATACACTTTCATGTAATGGCTTCATCATTTCTTCTCTCATTTTTACCATTGTATAATCATCCTGTGCCATGCTCTTACATCTCTCTAACATCTCCCTCCTGCCTCTGCAGCGTCCCGAACAGAGTCCGTTGTCACGATCCCTCTTCTTTTGCACCATCTTATTCACGTCCCTTTTCTTTTCCCCACGCCCCTCTTCTTCCTCTGTCTGCCTTTTCCCTCCCGTCATCATCAGCACTTCCCATCTTCCACCAGCTCCTCCTCCTTTCGTTTCCACCCCCTGCTCCTCTTCTTCCTCTCCCTCTTCCTCTACACGGGGAACACCAGGAAGCCGGAGAAGGTGGAGAATTTCCATCCTCCCATGAGGTTTCCTCTCTCCAGTTTGAGGTAGGCCCGGTCTCCCTTCTCCATCTGGATCAGAACAGCATTACTGGCCGCCTCGCGCGTCACATCCTGGTCACCGGCAAACGCCGAAATCACCGGCCAGCCATTGTGCATCAGGCTCACCTGGATGAGGCGGAAGAGAACCGACAGTTTACAGAGTGGAAAGGGGGGGAAAAAATGAGACAGATGCTAAATAGTGCACAGTGTGTTCGCCATTTTGTAGTGGTGTTCGAATTCTCCACGGTAAATTTCATTCACTACATAGTCCACTATAAAATACCCACAATGCACTGCTAATTTGAATGTACGTACTGTCGGTACACAATCCGTGCTGCCTGCACGATCCGTTCTGCGCATGCGCAAGATGTTCGCACATGCGCTGTTGTACGAGGATTTACGACACTGCACGATCTGTTCCGCGCTTCCACTCAACAGCCTTCACAGGCAAGCTAACGTTAGTTTAGCTAACAGCTAATTCGGCTGACCGCTAGGTGATTGTAAGGGTCTGCCGTTAGCCTCCATAGGCAAGCTAACGTTAGTTTAGCTAATGGCTAATTTAGCTAACCGCTAGCTGAGACAGCATGTAATAACTTTAAAAGACCCTCCAAATAAAACTTGAAAATAAACGTTAACATATATCACAGCTGTTACGTCACTTCTACTTGCGCTCATTTCAAATACAATCACTCAATACTTGTCTTTATTGTTATTACTGTAAAGTCTTAATTTAGCTGTAGCCATTTTCCCATTAAGTTTGACTTAACGTTAGACTGAATCTAGCTGTCAGCTAGCGGTTAGCCAAATAAGCTGTTAGCTAAACTAACGTTAGCTTCCCGGTGGAGGCTAGCGTGGAACAGATCGTGCAGTGTCGTATCCTCGGTAAAACGTGTACCAACACATACGATGTACAATACATTTTACTCCTGTATCCCACAATGCAATGCAGCCGTGTTTTCCCAGAGGAGAAGAAGAAGCAGAAGCACCCGCGAAAACTGAAAAGGAAAAATGGAGGGACTTTGGTTTCTAAACAGTGGAAATGTAACATGCAACATCAATACAACCTTTTACTATTCTCTGGAGCACTCCGTTTGTTTCAGGGACGTATTAAAAGTATTTTGTTTACTTTGTGTTTGTTTACATGATGCTGGGCGCGCCCGCCTCCGTCACACAAACTATCTACTGACGCAACGATATTTTCAGTGGGTGTCCGAAATCTCGTTTGGTCGTTCCCTATATAGTTCACTATTTAATAAACACTATACAGGGAATAGTGAGCGAGGGAATGAAGGAACGGTTTCAAACACAGTCAGACACTCTCCCACACATGCAGGGAAATGTAGGGATATTTTTAGACTTCCTAGTTGAGCTGCAAAATTTTAGAAATATGTGCAGCAATGCATGTGGTTATGATAAAACAACGGAATATGTTATTTGTGTGGAGCAGCTTTGTGCTGTGCAGGCAGCACGTCATCAATAGATATACTGTGTGCACTTTTTCAAAAACCACTTGGAGAAGATTTAACAATGACTTTGAAAGACACGCACGCTGGCATGTAGACACGCACACACGCACACACGCACACACACACACACACACACACACACACACACACACACTGTGTCTGATTCAACAAATGTTTCAATGGGGAAAAACACCTTCCTCTTACAAAGAGACGTAGCTGTCAGTGATGCGTCCCTTCCCAGGCCAGCCAACATACACACCAGACGTGTCTTTCATCACTTCTCTTTTTTTGAGCAACAGCAGAAAAACAAGCACTCCCTGTATTTGGTTCCCTCCGTATGCTTCTCTAAAGAAATGGTTTAATGCTACCCCTGGCACCGATGCAGTACTAAAACAAACTAAAATTAATTTTGGAGAAATGTCACTTTATGCAGGATCACGCTTTGTAAAACGTGTGAGATTACTCGCTTTCCAGTGAGCAAACCCGCTCGCTGTACCTTAATAAGAAAAAACAACACAGGGTTCTACTGCATCTCTACGTGGTTGTACACTGACTGATTTAGCCTAAGGAAGAGGAAAATAAGCACACCATTTGTGAGTCAGTTACGTCATCTTGCTTTGTAAACTGAGGCTCCTATTCCCTTTTAAATGTGATAAATGGTATAAGAAGGGTAAAGAGTGCCAAAAAGCACAAACTATGTGTGATGGATCACTGATCTGATCATTATGTCTGAAAGAGAATACACTAAAGCAGCTAAACATCTTCACAAGTGTCCCAAATCCCATCAGACTGTTGTACACACTATATAGAGAGGAAGATGTTTAATGACAATTGTAAAGACTATTTATAAAGGGTTGTTTGTGAGTGCCACATAGACACACAGGGCCAGATGTACTAACGCTTTTGCGCCCACTTCAGGCGTATTTGTTTCGTGCGGGTAAAAGCATGGCGAGGTATGTACAAACAGGCTGCACTGAGGTAAAAGCGCAGACTGCCTGTCGCGGGAACTGAAAATGGCAAATTGAGCTTTTCCGTGTCATGCATATGCATTCATGGGAGCTGAAAGTGGAAGATTCCCTCAAAATGTCCTCGCATATGCCTCCTGGTGAAATGGCAGCAGTAATCCGAGCAAGATGAAGACATAGGCCAAGGAGATGAGCTGAATGGATTTTTGCCACAAGGATCACACTTTTTCAGTTGAGTGAACAAAAAATCATTAAGCGTTACAAATTAAGCAGCCATGCAATATTACTGGAAGAAATCAAAAATGACATTGAATCTCCGACTCTGTGTTTACATTCCATTCCAGCAGTTGTTAAACTCCTCGCTACATTACAAATATTGGCATTAGGATCATTTCAAACATAGCATCAGCAGTGGGAATATCCCAGTCTGCACTCAGCGCTGAAAGGCGCTGATTACCCGACTGCTGGTTTGGTAAATACGACGTAAGCTGAAGTATAACAGCGTGCGCTTTCTGCGGGTTGGCCATGGCGCTGATATCGCTACGTTCGTTGCCGTACATACATCTGGCCCTGAGTGTTTTTTGATCTGACGTGCCTTTCAGCAGGAGCGGCTGTGGCTCAGGAGGTAGAGTGGCTCGTCCTCTGATCTGATCGTCGGTGGTTCCAAAACTCTGTCCACATGTGGGCAAGGCACTGGGCCAGCAGTTTGCATGGTAGACTGCCGCTGTTGGCGTATTAGTGTGAACGGGTAAATGAGAGTGTTTGTAAAGTGCTGTATAAATGCAGTCCGTTTGCCATTTACTAAGACAACGTCATTTCTCTTTGCCTTCCAAAATCGGTACAAATCACTGTTGGAAAATATTATGATGTGATAACTAGAGCTGTAACTAACGATTATTGTCAGTGTCGATTAATTTGTCCATTATGTTCTTGATTAATCATTTAGTTGTTTGGTCTATAAAATGTTGAGCCGTGTTTCCCAAAGCCCGAGATGACGTCCTCAATCATCAAGTGATATTCAGTTTACTGACACAGAGGAGTAAATGAACTCGAAAATATTCACATTTAGGAAGGTGTAATCAGAGAATTTCTTTTTTTATATATATATTCCTATGCAGACTTTGATTACAAATGTACAGTATTTGTGATACATTGTCTCATTGTATCGGATTGCGTACATGGAGGGATGGATTGCATTAGATAGTATAGGTGTTCATAATGTTGTGTCCACCACCTGGAATCGTTCTGCTGTTTCCGCTTTAAACATTGACTTGTGGGACATTTATGTCATTTTTTTAAACAGCAATGACAGGCAAAGCTAACAACTCCTACAACTCTCGTCTCCACTGCCAAGATGCATCCATTACAAACCCTGATGTTCCATACTGACGTGCATCTTAAAGATGTTACTCAGAGATCTGCCTCACAACAAAGCTTTAAAAAAAAAAAAATCTCTATGCAGTAGTATGTTATTGCCATTTTATAAAAGACAACAAGAAGCTAACTGTGATTTAACAGTTTAGAGGGGCAATGCTTTCAGACTTCACCCAGTCTATGTGAGCAATGCATTTGTTTCTTTACATTATTTATACAGCATGCAGGGTTTTCAAGTTCCATCATCCCACAGTGCAGCTCAGATCAAACACAACTCTTAATACATCAAAATATTTCCGTTCCCCCTGAAAGTACGTAATAGTAAAACTGTTGCTAAGTTATGGAACACAGTCATAAACATCCCATAATTATACACTTATCCACCTCATTCTACCTGATGGTCAGGAGAGGGAGAGGATGTGTGTGTGTGTGTGTGTGTGTGTGTGTGTGTGTGTGCAGGAGATGGAGAGCCTGTCAGAGTCAAGAGCTCTCTTGGTCCAGCACTCCTCTTAATAGCAAACTGAACATAGCGACTTAGACTGAATGTGTATGTATGTGTGTGTGTGTGTGTGTGTGTGTGTGTGTGTGTGTGTTTTGCTCTGAACAGCCAGCCTGTGAATTTGATGAAAACACTCAGACTGTACTTAAACCATTTTTTTTAATTATCATGGTGGAAACATAGCACAGGTCATGGCAAAATAAATGTAGTGCCTTAAAGGGACAGTTCAAAACACACAAACAAAAATACATATTGTTCCTTTTCCCCATAGTGCTATTCATCAATCTAGATGGTTTTGGTGTGAGTTGACCAAAACCATCTAAGCGCCACGGTGCTGCTGCAAAATAATCTCGGGAAGGAACTTGTTTTGGTGGACCGTGTACATTCAAAAGATTGGACAGATATTCTAGCTAGCTGTCTGGATTTACCCTGCAGGGATCTGAGGAGCAGTTAACCATAGTCCTCAGAAATCCACCAGAGTTTAGAATGCCAACACAAAGATGGGTAAGAAATCGTAACGGACATCCGACCGAATGAGGGACATCCGGCGGAATTTCGGGCAGCACTTGAAACGTCGTCGATATAGTCTATTACTGTATATACCCTACCTACTATTTATGTGCAGTATGTTTATGTACAGTAGCGGAGCCATAAGAGAGCTTTGTTTTGGCTGCCCGACCTGAACTTGGCTCCTGCTGAAAACACCTTATACTGTGGGGGAAATGGGAATGGGAATATTTGTATGTTTATTCAACTTCCACTTTTCAGTTTGACAGTTTCTTACTCCCTCTTCTGCTTCATATCCGTCTTCCCTCTGTAGTGCGGAGCAGACTAGTCACAGCCTTTAAGACAGTGACAAAAAAAAAAACACTACTCATGGACAAGGAGAGGTCACCAAAGTCAGCAAGTTTCAGACTGTACTTGTAGCTTCAAAGTGAATTTAAGGACTGAAAGTAGGGCTGCTTTATTATTGAAAAACTCAATACTGAAATCAAGATTATTTAACAAAATTACTCATTGACTAACGGAAAGATGTTGCATTTTTTTTAACTTAAAAAACAGTGAACGAGTTCAAAAGAAATCAACGGTGAAAACACCTGAACTGGGAAATTTCTCGCCTTCTTGCTCACCGAACGTGTCTTTCCCTCCGCCGTCTTCACTCACTTTGATTTTCTAATGCAACCAGACACCACCAACAGGACCTCGCTGACTGTTGGCTGAGTGAGTTTAGCCTTCGGGAGGGGTGAAAGGCTGCGTGTCATTCAGAACACAAGACAAAAAAAGAAGAGTTTAGTTGCAAAACGTAATGCGCAACATAACCGTTTTTCTCGATTACATTGTTTTTGTGATCGTTCAAGAGATCAAATATTTGATCAATTGCACAGTCCTAACTGAAGGCATATCTCGACTGAAAACGCTAATGTGTGGAGAATCTAATTGACAAAGCAGTTGCAGTGTAAATAAGTGGTTTAAATCAATTGGTTTATCACCAGCTCCTGCAGTATATATTGCAGGGCGGCACAATATTGACATCTTTGAGGATAACCGATAATTTCCCTGGACAATTCAGCTGAGTGCACCAATTTTAAAGTAACTGCAATAATCCGTGAAGGCGTCTTACGGTAAAAAACACTGCTTTATTAGGATCTATCTTGATTTAATATTTATTAGCGCCGTTTACGAGGATCTTCAATCAGTGAAGGAAACGAGCCAATCCCTTCAACACATTCAAAACACCAGATGTGGATCTCGTCCTGCGGTGCGGCCATCATCAATAACTGACATCGCTGCGGAGAACACTCGAGGTGAGTGAAGGAAACAAGTGCACAATTGAAACCACCTTGGCACCTCTTTTGTGGAGGCTTTTCAGGGGCAATGTAGCAATTGTGACAGAGGTGGAGGGTGTAGTGGGTTTGTGATGTGTTTTAAATGATTTCTAGTTTGTCTATATTTCTTTACAACCTTTAGCGGTTATTACATAACTATTAAGTTAAAAAAAAAAAAACAGATTCATACATACATGAACAGGCATCTTATTTGACATCCACCCCTTTTCTTGCAACAAATCAAGCAGAACGACTTACAGTAAAGCAGGCCAGTCTAAAAATATCAACTTCTTCCTCCCCCACCCAAAATGTCAAGCTGAGCACAATATTCCTACAATGCAGATGACGGACATTAAAAAGAACAATGTATGTACAGAGAGGTGCAACCACAGCCTCCAAGTTAGCCTCATTAACGTCCAGATCATCATATCACATAGACAAAAAGGGAAGGGAGGAGAGAGGGAAACAGAAAGAGCACTGGCATAGATAGATAGATAGATAGATAGATAGATAGATAGATAGATAGATAGATAGATAGATAGATAGATAGATAGATAGATAGATAGATAGGAGGGGGGATTAAACCAGTGAGAGAAAGGCAGACAGAAGAGGGAGACAGGGAGAGGGAGGGGGAGACATGGTCCCTTTCCAGTGTGCATGTAATGCTTCCAAACTGAGACAGGGATGGCCGAAAAAAAGAAAAGAAACCAGCATCCCTCACTCTGTTACGCTCGGATACATACACAAGCACAGCACACACACAAACCATGCAGACAAAATCCACCCTCTCACCTACCCAACTATTCAGCCATGTGAAACTCACACTTACAAACCTTCCCCCCCTTCCCCAGACACACATATTGTCCCTCCATACACACATGACACACACTACTCACACACACAATCTCTCTTTCTTTTTGTCAACCATTTAAAGGGATATTTCACCGCTGGAAAGATGAATATGTATTTAAATTTATGTAGTAGAAATGTGATTTTTTTTTAGAAATTGGTGCCTTCTAGACCGAGAAAAGCCAGAAAATGTGTTTTTGGCTCATTTGGATGAACAACAACTCCCAGAATGCACTTGTGTCGCTTCCCTACGAGGCCACTCCCAAGCCACGCCTACCGCTTACAGAGTGCAGTCAAGTCAAGTCAAGTGGGCTTATTGTCATTTCAACCATATACACTGTATATAGTGAAACGAAACAACGTTTCACGGTGGCGTTACACATTTAAAATATATAAAAACGACATTATATGAAAATGACATACGAGACAGGCTACATTTAGTGCACACACATTATAGACTATACATAAAGTGCAATTACACCGTGAGGTGAAGGTAAAATATACGAACTTTCTTGAGATTTGCGTGGTTGAAATCACCAGCAACAATAAATAGTCCATCCGGATGTGCACTTTGGAGCTCAGCTCACTGATAGCTCCGTAAAGTTAAGCTAACGCATTGGTAGCATTAGCGCTTGGTGGGATGTAAACACAGAGTATAAACACAGCCATGAATTTGCGTGGAATGTAGAATGGTCGGCATTTAACAGTCACAAACTCCACCAGCGGTGAGCAGTAGTTTGATACAAGCACCGTATTCGTCCGTGAGTCCGTGTTAACACAGCCCACCTCCATTAGTCTTACCCGGCGACAGAGCAGCATCTGCTCGGAAGGCTAGCAGGCCTGGTAGCTGGATAGCGGAGTCCCGTACACTGTTGTTCAGCCATGTTTCCACAAAAACAAAAACTCAGCAGTCTCTGAACTCGCGTTGGGAGTTTCGTTGAAGTTGGGTGTAGTCCAGTTTGTTGTCTAATGAGCGGACATTTGCAAGCAGGATGGATGGGACAAGGTGGCTGGCTAGCGTTAGCCTTCCACCTAACTCAAACTCCTGCCCTTGTTTCGCGTTTTTATGTCCCCCTTCCCCGGCTAGCGGCATCAAGCGACACCGCAGGCTGAGGTCCTGGTCTGCGTAGCAGGCAAAGCTTGCGTAGTGTGTCGAGTATTCCGTCTGTAATAAAGTTTCCTGCATATTCTCCGATCTGTACCAATGTATCCTGGCGGTAGTTTTAAATGCATATAATTGCAAGGTTGCTGTAGAAAAGAGAGAGACTGTTAGCTTAGCTTCAAGATGGCTGACACTCAACTCGCATCGGGTAGTGACAGTCCCACCCCCTATGGGTGGGTTGAAAACATGTGGAACTAGCTGGCTGTACTATGGCTGTAGTCCATAGCCTCGGGCCCAAAATGCCTCTGATGATGCTAAATGACGATTTTTGCGTCATCAGAGGCTTTTTTCAAGACACAATACAGAGCTCTATCGTCTCAGGGGGACATGAGGGAGGAAAGCACGGTCATTCGAAAATACTACCGAGTTTCTACTGATACAAAGCTTAATGCTAATCGGTGAAGTATCCCTTTAAACACACTCCCTTGTTGTCTTGCTTACATATGTGCCAGTCAGAACGGGAATCTGTAACCTTGTTGGGCCAGTTCAAATAATGGCCTTCTGGCACGTTGACTCTGTTAAAGGTGCAGTAGGTAAGACTTATAAAACTAACTTTCTCTCATATTTGCTGAAACTGACCCCATGTTTGAGTAGAACTACATGAAAAAGGGAATTCGGCTCCTCTGGCACCACCTACAGCCTGTAGTGCGATTTGCAAAAATCCACCGCTCTCTGTTCAGATGCACCAATCAGGGCCGCGGGGGGGTGGGGGGTCTAACTGCGTGTCAATCACTGCTCATGCACACGCATTCATTCTCCCTATTTGGGGGAGGGGCTTAAGAGTTTTATGCTTTAGCGGAAAAGGGGGAGGGACTGAGAAGTTGTTGATGTTCAAATTTTTCGCCTAAGTCCCGGATCTTTGCAAGCCTACCTACAGCACCTTTACAACATAACGGGACTGTTAACAGACAGAGCCACAGTGCTTGTGTGAATTTAGGCTTTTGGCATGTAAAAAGCATGTCAGGACTTTATGTATCATATAAAAGACAAAAGATTGTTTACTGCACTGCAGCTCTGTTAAATATGGTGCAGGGAGCACGTAGAGCAGTTCTTTAGTTTAGGCCTTGTACCAAAGTCCAGTCATTTTTTCCGCCGACAAAAGACTCCATCATCTTGTGTGTGTTTTCACTGGCATTGTGACAGCTTTCATTCATATCTAAGCGATATAGAAAATTGCTAGGATGACATTATTGTCAACATGTAAAGTTGGCAGAGCATTAACAGAAAACAGTCTGAAAGGGACACAAATCTCTCTTTCTATCTTATTACTTATATTACTATATCTTTTTCTCTCTCTCTCACACACACACACATACACACACACACACACACGCACGCACACACACACTCACACACACACACACACACACACACACACACACACACACACACGCTAGGTCAGTGTGTGATGTGTACGAGTGATGTATAGCTCTAATAAAGCTGTGACAGTGGCTTTGGAAGGATGAGACTGTGGTCACACACACACACACACACACACACACACTGTATGAATAAAGAACATTTTGTTGTGCCTGGGCTGTCTGCCACCCCCTCAGTCAATCACACACACACACACACACACACACACACACACACACACACACACACACACACACACACACTATGTCAACTACACCCTTACAATTACCAGCCATAAATATAAAAGCATGATAATAGGGTTGTGCATCGTGTCAGGCCTGGATCGATCTGCATTCATTAATGCACGAGCACCAATTAACTGGCTGAGAAACGGAGAGAGAGAGACAGAGAATGAGGTGGCAGAGATAAGATACATTAAAATAGGGAAAAAAGAGATAGAAAAAGGGGTGAAATGGCAGGAGAAGGTTGAAGGGGGAGAGAGAATACGATTGAAAGAAAAAATAAGTTGTCTCTCGTGTCAGTGCAGCACTTACTGCCAACGAACATGATGACATCCTACTATTGCATCATCAATTCCTGTCCAGACGACTGTCTTGACATGACAATGATAGTTTTTTTGTCCTAGTATTTTTACTAAGTATTTTTTTTTTACTCTTTCTCCACTTCTTCTTTTCTTTTTGATTTATCTCCCTATTCTCACATGGTAGTCACCTTAGATCGTTTCCTTTGCATTCCCTACTCCGATCTCTTACATGTCACCTCTCTTTCCTGCTCTATAATACGTACATAATGGTGCGTCTATCCAGGCTAGTGGAAGTTGTCTAAGGTTTGTAGCAAAATGACTCCAGGGTCATTCAGGAGATCATACAAACACAAACCTCTAACAGGAATTATTATTAAATATACAATATATATATATATATATATATATATATATATATATATATATATATATATATATATATATAAGTATCTCACAAAAGTGAGTACACCCCTCACATTTTAGTAAATATTTCATTATATCTTTTAATGGGACAACACTGAAGAAATGACACTTTGCTACAATGTAAAGTATTAAGTTTATAGCTTGTATAACAGTGTAAATGTGCAGTCCCCTCAAAATAACTCAACATACAGCCATTAATGTCTAAACCGCTGGCAACAAAAGTCAGTACACCCCCTATGTTAAATTCCCATAGAGGCAGGCAGATTTTGATTTTTAAAGGCCAGTTATTTCATGGATCCAGGATACTATGCATCCTGATAAAGTTCCCTTGGCCTTTGGAATTAAAATAGCCCCACATCATCACATACCCTTCACCATACCTAGAGATTGGCATAGGGGTGTACTGACTTTTGTTGCCAGCAGTTTAGACATTAATGGCTGTGTGTTGAGTTATTTTGAGGGGACTGTACATTTACACTGTTATAAGCTGTAAGCTTAATACTTTACATTGTAGCAAAGTGTCATTTCTTCAGTGTTGTCCCATTAAAAGATATAATGAACTATTTACAAAAATGTGAGGGATGTACTCACTTTTGTAAGATACTGTATATATATATATATATATATATATATATATATATATATATATATATATATATAAATTATTGTTTCTGGGGGGAAAAAAGACTCAATCAATGGACATAAGATACATTGATCATATAGTATAATACAACATATAGTATAAAATAGACTATAATAGTCTTACACCATATGGCAACACCAAAGTCAAAGTGACACAGAGGCCTTCTGTAACAAAATAGTACAAAATTACTGTTTGTATAGATTGTAAACTTCTAAACACTAACCTGACTAGTCGCCACCTACTATTGATGTTTCACAATAAAGGCTTACCAACCCTTTAATGTTATATTAACAATAATTTATTGTTGCAACATGCAGCGTTTGAGCTAGTATCAGCAGAATCTTTACTCATCATCAGTAGCTCCAAAGAACAGAATAAGAACTATACTTGAGGACAGAATCCCTGTTTTTACTGTTAAACAACAACAACAACAACAACAACAACAACAACAACAACAACAATAACAACAACAACAATGTATGTTGCAATTACAGCTATAGACTGGGACTAGGATCAGTGTAATAAAGTGACACAACCCCTGGTTGGGAATCACTGAACTATAGGGTTCCTGCTGAAACAGTGCTCTTTGATTGACAGGACTCAGCTGGCAAATAGCAATCAATAAAGCACTATTGTGCACAGGATTGTAGTGGTGCTTCTTTACACAGCTAGTCGCCTGCTGCCAACAGTTTCAGTGTGGACATGGTGTCATAATTTCTAGCAACATGCTTTGCATTTTGGGAGGAAAAAAGTTTTTCCTGCTGTAAGGCTCTCTCATTATTAGAATCTGGAACATCTGTGCTGGCCAGGAGATTTTATTTAGGTCAACTTGTGTGTGTCTATTTAGTCGTTTCTAGAAGCTTTTTGATTTTCAGATTTCTGTTCTGTGCTGAAAACCCACCTTTTGGAAACGCACAGTAGGTGCTTCCTAGGAATACAATCCAGAAACGCAATTATCACCCTGCAACTCTCAGCGGTGCATTGTTTTGTAACCATTTTTAATAAGCAGTTTTTCTCATTTGAGATGGAATTAGTCCATAAATGGAAGACATGTTATAATGCCTGAATATCCCAAATATATTAATAGGATGTTTGTGTGCAGTATGTCTGTTGAAAGTGAGATGCTCTGTAATTACTGAGATTTTACATTACCACTGCGGTGAGAATAAAGAAAATCTAAGGGGACTGAGAATAACTATTACATAACAGCATTAGTAAATACATAATAAAAAGTAAAAAAATGTCAAGGCAGCTCCACTCAGGATCTGCCAATTATTTACATTCTATACAGTGAAAGTCATTGTTCCACAGCCACCATCATCCCAGACAAGTGTTGTATATGTCACTGGCATTACAACAGATTCCCTGCAAGCTCCATATCCTAAAGTCCCATTGCAGAGAGTGCTACTGCAAACAAAAGACAGTGTCACTGTTTCTTCAGTCTTCTAGTGTCCTTATCCTCCATCAGTGATGCAGAGATCACTGCAGCCTCTTTACCTCTGCCAGCAGAGTGTGGCAGGTTTTAATCTTTATGTTTCCCTCAATACATCCGATTTAAAGAGTTCAATTGAAAACACTGGACATCAGTCATCTAAGAAATGACTCACTTTTCACTCTAGCCAAAGCGCACAGCAGTGAGAAAAAAATTTGAAGTTGGAAACAAGGTCATAAATTGCGTTATTATTATATTAATTATGTTTGAAATCGCAATAATATCGTATCATGACACAAGTATCTTGATGATATTGTATCGTGAGGCCTCTGGTGATTCCCACCCCTATGTGTTGCTATAAAGACGTTAAGAGCATCCATAAACAACCAATGTATTGGAATTGTATTTTATTATGAGCTTTTGAAATTGAGTCCACTGTGAATTTGCGGGGTTTTTTCAGCCTTTTTCCTAGCTTATTGTTTAAGAGATGTCACAACCTGCCAGTGTGTAAACAAAGTGTTCACTCAAATCGGTACTTGGATAGATTTGAATAGATTACATACACACAACGTGGCGTCGCCGTACTATCGCGAGAACGTCACACACTTGTAAAAAAAAAAGTGCTTGTTTAGGAAAAGAACATTGGGAAAGGCTTTAGTAATACAAAAACATGAAAGAAAACGACAAAACCACAACGGTGACCAACGTCACATGCTTAGGAAAACAATAAACGGTTGGGTTTAGGAAAGAAACATTGGGGAAGGCTTAAAAAAAAACATTTACAAAAAAAACGGCTGAAAAACGCCACACGCGGGACGCGTAGGTGAAAGTCCTGTGTTTTATTCATCCGCGGATGTCTCTTCACACTACTCGCTACGGCAAAAATTCACACGTAATGTAGGTCAATGCCAGCCGAACGGCGTTGAAAAACACGCTAAAAGGCGATTATGCGTCTTGATAACACGCCAAAATGGCATACGAACTGGCGTGTCATACATACGCCACTTTATGAGATCAGTCTGGTCTGTGAGAGTCCTCTGTAGACAACCCGACAATTTTTTTTTTAATAGTATTTGCACTACAGCCCTTTTTATGAGAAAGTGCTGTGGAAAGCGATTGCCTCTGGAGGACAAAGTTAGACAGAACCTTTGCTTTGATCCTTTGTAAACACAGCATTAGATGTATTCATTTCGAAAAGTTTCAAGAAGTCTGTAAGTAATTAGAATAAAAAACACAAGCAAAAATTATGCAAAGGGATGGAAGGCAACCAGAGCTAAGGTCAGAAGTTTACTCAACTACCGTAATAACATTATGGACCAGGGCACAACAACAGCTTACAATATAACTCATCAGTATTGCCTCAGGGAACAACATCATTAGTTTGAGGAAACCACCGGACAAAGCGTTCACCCATCATACTTAGTCTTTAAAACACGCAACTGCCTGATCAGCTGTCAAATGTCAAAACTCACCAGAAGAGGAAATGTATTAAGATAAGTCTTTTGAGAACTTCAACAAGATTAGATGGCCCTTAATAGCATTTACATCGAACACACCAAAAAACCTAGAGCAGTTCATTATTTGAGACAAATACAAAAAGACAGTGCTTCATACTTACTCTGTTTCAACTGAGAAGAAAATGAATCAAATAAGAAAATTAATCATTATAAAATAATGTCCCGCATAATATTGTCTTTGTTACATCACTGCTTTATAACTAAAAAAAAAAAAAAAAACGCTGGAAATCACAAACTGCCATCTGCAGCGTTGACACAGTCTGTAGACACACACACACACACACACACACACACTCACACACACACACACTGCACTCCAGCTATTCTAACTGACAGACTGTGGCTTTAATTTGCATAGGTAATCTTAAACAACCAGGCACTAAACATAGCATTTTTTTTTTTACATACATTGATCATGTGTGTGCCTCTTGCTGTGTGGCTTTTGTTTCAGCAGTTGACTGGAAACACAGAGAGATGTTTTCCATTATTGATACCTCTTGTGTTGACCCATTGACTTACTTTAACACTGGCAGTTGGACTGTCTGCACTTGTCTGTGCTTGAGCAGTGGGGAACCGTCACGGCCCTCCTTAGAAAGTCAATACAATATTTTAAAAGTCATCAGTTGTAATTTTACTGTGTCTCTGTACTGTACTTTACTGTCATCTAAGCTCCGTCCAACTCCTTTATCAGAACCAACCACTCTGACCATATGAAATGATAAATGGACTGCAGTTATAGTATATCATAGGGATGTCACGATACCAAAAATCTAGTATTCGGTACCGATTTTCTTTAAGTTTCAACTTTCTGTTATGGTGTGGAGTGTAGGGGGCAAGGAGAGTGTGATTTACAAAAACGAAAATGTCAGTCTTCTGGACCCCACAGCCCGTTGCTCTGAAGCCTGGCGTCACCACACAGCCAACGTATGGTACCGTCTTTCATAAGTTCACCTGGAACTCCCAGACAGCAAGCATGTTAACAGTAGTTACGTCTGTTTCTCTCTGCAGTTGTTGTTTTTCACAAAGAACCGGGCTGGTAAAAGTCAACTGATGTTATATAGGTCCGTTAAAACAAGCGCTATTAGAGCACACGTTAGGTTGTGATAGACAATGGCAGAGAGAAATAGACTCACTTGCGGTTTGGGAGTTCCAGGTGAAGTCGTGAAAGCCGCCGCCGTAGATGTGCGGTAAAGCCAGAAGCTGAATACGGTCAAGCCGTACAGGGAGATGAGGGGCTATTCGCTGTTTTTCCGTTCTTCTTCAGCATTTAGCGGCAGTCTAGAACATTTTTAACGTTAGGCGTACATACTACGAAAGACTAATCGAACCATCTAGTAGCTGGTTCCCTCCGAAGTTTCCTCTCCTACGGTACTGTGGAAAAATGAGTACGTTTTCAGAATTTTGGTACCGAAGTACCGGTTCTCGTGACATCCCTAGTATATCACTACCATTCTATTTGAATAACAAGACCTGACAATGAATAATGAACGATGAACAGCTGGGTAGGTATGGCAATTCTGGGCCAACTGGATGAGGTCAAACTGTCTTTATGAACATCTGCCACTGTTGAAATGTCCGGTACGTTGACGTATTGGCCAGATCACTATCGTTGCAGTGTGCAACAGGGTTTTGTTATGGGAAGTGAGGTAGAAAAGTACCGCAAGTGGCAGCTGGCGCAGACACAGTGATGCACATGCTTTATCATGGGTAGTGAGCCTACAGCAGTCGGTTTTATGTCGCCTGGCCATTTTTCACCGCAGAGTTGCCAGAAAGCTGCTACCAGCCAGGCTAAAGCTAATATAGTTAGCCTTAAGAATCAAAGGCTCTGTCCCAACTAACGTTACGGTTCGGAGCTGCAAAGCTAAACACAGACGTCTGCGTCTGATGTAACGCAATTTACACTGATTTAAGGGTTATTGGATACGCAGAGAGTGTTGCTAGTGCATGACATGCAGGCTCTGCATAAACAGGCAACCACCAATCACAATCAATGTTGATCAATTTATCAAACAAACAAAGCAGGCCCCGCTAGTTGAACACAACCTGAAATTTAGAGGAAGCAACATGCATGCATTATTAATATAATTGACTTCAACCTGGATTGATAGTATTATATGAAAACAATGGTGCCATGTGAGTCAACCAGTGTATTTAACTACCTAATTTCCCTCTGCAAAATCACTTCAGAAGAGTAGTCACATCGCTCTCGTGCTTTTGTGTTTGTGAAGCATAAAAGTTCAAGAAAGGATGGTTCACATAAAAAAAAGTTACTTTTTCATTTTTATTTTCTAGATAGATGCACTCCCCTACAAAATCACCCCAGTAGTCGAGAATCATTTATTATTTCCAAAATGGAGCTTTTTTTGTCATCTTGTAAAAATTACAGTATTTTTTTATATCGCAAAATATATCGCAGGAAAAATATATAAACAATGTCAGTTTTTTTCCAATATTGTGGTAGCCCTAACCAGAAGTCACCTTACCATAGTACTGTCAGGCAACACAAAATGTAGCTCACTGAACTGAGCATAACTGTCGTCCAAGCAAGAGGTTGAGGTACCACAAAGACTGAGTGATAAACACTGAGTTGTTGAACACAGCTTAGATTAGCGTTGGAATTGCTTATTAAATGAGGGCCAATCAGAACTGAAGGTACAATCTGATGAAAGAAAGATCTCTCCAGCAAAACTGCCAATGTTCAGTCCAGCTGTCTTACCAACACAGCTAGTGATGCAGCACACAGATATGGACAGGAG
The DNA here is from genome assembly GCF_004354835.1 of Perca flavescens. NCBI lineage: Eukaryota > Metazoa > Chordata > Actinopteri > Perciformes > Percidae > Perca > Perca flavescens. The sequence goes on along the minus strand of NC_041338.1, from coordinate 6,047,074 downwards.
TGATTTGTGTGACAGACCAACTGAAAGACTTCTCTATGCTTTTTACACTAAATGCACAACCCTCAAGCCGCATGCCTGTTTATACATTGTTAGGCTTTCTGAAAGCCTGATGTCAGCACCATGTTTTTACTACTACTCATTATGAAAGCTGACTCAAATGAGGTTTCCACTAACTTTTACAAGCAATACAATAGTCACCTGAGACACTTCAGGAAGACTTATTGCATTGTCTTCCTAAAGTGTCTAGGGTGTAACTTTTAGCAAGTATTTTATGTTGAATTATTGATCTAAGCCGAGTGATTAAGTTAAACGTTACATTAGGTCAAAAGAGCAGTTGGCAAGAAATGTAAATGTAGGCTTTTTGTCCCAATGACTCACTTTTGTTGGGTCTTTGTAATAATCTTGTTCAATTATAAGACAATACATATTCAAAGAATACTTTCTCTCACAACTCCTCTCTTTTACGCTTTCTATAATGTTCTGCCAAACTGAATGAGACTGAGCGGAGGCTGGTTGGATAAATATGAAAGCAAGCATCTGCGGACTCTTGCTGTGCGTTTGTGTGTGTGTGTGTGTGTGTGTGTGTGTGTGTGTGTGTGTGTGTGTGTGTGTGTGTGTGTGTGCGCAGACAATGACATATATTGTAAAAACAGAAGAGAGGCTTCATCTCTGTTAGAAGTAAACCACACAATACGGTGTACAGACACAAAACTGCTTCTCCACTAGATGATTTATGCATGAATGTACATATAAATTACATTCAATTCACCTACACCATTGGGAGAAACATGTTTTGACAAATATATTCAGTATATTTCTTTCTTTGTCTTTGCATCCATCTCTGCTTAAAACTCTGACTTGATATACTTCACTAAGGAAGAACACACATTTGTCTAATCAGCTCCTTCAACGTCTGACAATAGATGATTTTAATGGACCAGCCACACCACCGTATCTACCCCCTAATAAATCCATTAAAATGTCATGGTAGACAAAGGAACCAATAAGAACTGACAGGTAAGTTTTTATATTTGACCTTTTGGAATAGGCTACTTTTTAAAAAGTAAACCAAAGGAATCATTCATTCCTGGATTCCTATTGGTGGTGGTTGACCATCAATGAATACCACTTCATTGAGAAAGGCACATAGGCACATAAAGCACATTTGCAAAGGTTGAATTGGTAATGTCACACTGATGTAGGGCTGGGCAATATGGAGATAAATCAAATATCACAGTATTTTTGACTAAATAACTCAATATCAATATGAGGACAATATTATAGGGTTGAATTTTGGTGCTTTCACAAAATATTGTTACTCAAATGTTTTATAAATAATCATCAGTAAAGCGAATATCATGACTAAAGGCAAATAATAGACCAGCTAGACTTTCAGAAAGGTACATCACTTTAATGTAATGCAGCCTTTAAAACCAGGAAAAGACTAAACTTATATCATATTAGGATATTCCGATAAACAAAAACTAAGACGGTATCTAGTCTCATATCACAATATAGATATAATATTGATATACTGCCCAATGCCACACTGATGTACCTCTGGAGCTGCTGTGGAGTATTACTTTTATCAAGTTTCAATGAGGAAATGAGTCTTGATGCTAGGGATGCACGATATATCGGCATTCACATCAGTATTGGCCGATGTTAATTATTTTTTATACATCGGCCAATGTCAACAGACTATGATTATTATATATATTATATGGTGTGTGAATTTTCATTTTGTTTGGCCATGTGGAGTTTGTGATGCACTGACACATCACAGGATTTACATGCTCAAGTAAAGAATCAGCAATGACTGCGGTCTGGACGAAAAAAGGAAAACGCGAGTGCAGTGTGTCGTCTCGGCCAAAATGTTCATATCGGTGCATCCCTACTTCATGCTTAAGGTGTCTTCTCACATGCATCCTCTTGGCCAACATAACAACCCTCAGTTTTCCTTTGCTAACAAGGCCCCGATACAGCGCTAATATGGATCAAAAAATTATAATTTATTAAATACTATTTTTGCGCATTTTCAGCTTATACTGGATAGTATTGAAGAGACAGACAGGAAACAAGGAGAGAGGGAGGGGGTACAACATCCAACACAGGTCCCCAGTCAGATAAGATAAGATAACTTTGAGCTGCTGGTGGCACCAGACGAAAAGTCAAGCAATCAACAAAGTCAGTAGGCTTCATGCTCTGGAGTAGGGCTGAGGATCGAAATCGCGATTTGAAAGAATGCGATTAGCTAATCGTGAAGACCGCGATTAATCGAATGTGCAATATTTAGTTGGATCTTTGGTTTGCCATTTTTTATTCCTCTTTTCATTATCATATTTACTGTTAGTTCATAAGATAAATGCTGGAATAATTTACATATCACAGATTCAATGTGCCATGCTTATTAAAAGAAAAACTGGCAATTCAAATCCATGTTCTAATCCTTGAATAAGGATAGGGTAACACTTTACTTGAAGGTATCTACATAAGAGTGACATGACACTGTCATGAACACATGACACTGTCATGACACAGTCATGATTCATGAACCCTAACCTAACCATAACTTGTCATGACAAAAACCGAATGACACTTACTAAAAGAAGTGTTATGTCATAAACGTTTAGAGTTAATACACGCACGGAGATGAGAAGGGAATGTATGGACTTATTTAAGTCTGGGGGATACGGTGAATAAGCTAAAGTCACAATAAGTCAGCGTGTTTCTTTAAACACACACATGTCAATTTTTACTTTTCTTTTACGAGGATTTTATGCTGATAAGGTGGCTAACCCTTACTGCACCTAATATGACGACTATTATGAAATGTTGTACAACGGGCAATGTGCCATTTTGTTGGCTAGTGGCACTCTTTGCATGCAACATGAGCATGTCCATGCAGAGTGATGTAACAGTCTGTGTCTATGTACTTGTACATATGTATGTCTGTATGTATGTCTGCACTATGTTGTGTTGAATTCCTTAAACAGCAGATACTATTTGTTTGTCCAAGACAAATTTCCTTCGGGACAATACAAATCTTATCTCATCTTATCTTAACATTTAATCCACCCAGTGAGACTGACAGGCCAATCCCTAAGCCATGTCACTAACACAGCTGAAAATGACTGTACCTTCGCACCGAAGAATTATCTATGCTGTATTCATCCTTAAAACAAGCTCACACACAAGCAGCTAAAATACAAATTTACAATTAATTCAGCTAAAATACAGTGTCTGTGTGTGAGGCCTTACAACGCCCAGACTATACTGTCTCTATAAATTACAAACCAACATCATTATCCAGTCTTTTTCCTCACGCTTTCTCCTTTCACCATTTTCAAAGGCAGGAGAACACAGGAACAGATAAGGTGTTTATTTATGTGGCTTTGACTTGCTTCTCATTTCCCTGCATCTCCACTGTGTAAGAGGAACACTGTCTGAGCCGGTAGCGGAGGACTGGTGTATTTCTACATTTTGTTTTTCTCTCATAGCACAATTAATGCTGCTCATTCTATTTCACGAGTTTTCATGTGCAACACATCACCACACTGCTGGCCACTCACTTCCCTCAAACACTCAGCTGTTCTCACTTTGTGCAATTTCTGAGGCGCAGTTGGTCTTAATCACCATATGAGTAATATTGAGGTGGCCACAGATAATGCCTAAAGACTAAAAGATATGAATGATTGGAGATGTTGTGTTTTTGTCACTAAATCAGTCAATTATGTGTCACTTTATTACACTGATCCTAGTCCCAGTCTATAGAATTTAAACTCAGGTGGATTTCTGAGGACTATGGTTAACTGCTCCTCAGATCTCTGCAGGGTAAATCCAGACAGCTAGCTAGACTATCTGTCCAATCTGAGTTTTGAACTTTTGAACGTACACATGTTCCACCAAAACAAGTTCCTTTCTGAGGCTATTTTGCGAAGCCCAAGATGATTGTGATTGGTTTAAAGAAATGCCAATAAACCAGAGCACATTTCTCTCCCATCCCAGAATGCTGTGTGGACTAGCCAGACCTTCCTTCGCAGCGCTGTAGAGGAAGGGGTGGCAATGCAAGACTAAGTCAACTGTAACCCTGAACACTACATGTTGCATTTAAATAAGAGCGTGTGAAAACTAGTTAGCAAGCGAGCCCAGACGTTTAGCTAAAAGTAATCAATAACTAGTTAGAAGTAATGTTTTAACATTGTTAAATATTGTTAAATGATTAGCTAAAAGTAATGGAGAAACGGTTAAATAAGCTACAAGCCAAAAGTAATGGATAAACATTCAGCTTCACTCCAAGTAGTAGTAACCTACTAGGCTAGTAGTAGTGTGATTGCTGACCAAACCAACCTTATTATTGACAGTTCGATTGTATGAATTATTATTAATTAAAAATATCCACTTTTCTAAATTGAATATTGTTATACATAAGGAACATACATTGGGAATTGATGAAGACAGGGCTGTTGGGGAACCACTGCTCTAGACCAAAAACTCTGATATTTCCCTGTCTGTTTGGCACATCATATGCTACTTTTGACGCAGTACTTTTTTTTTTTTTTTTTTTTTTTTTAAGATTATTTTTTGGGGGCTTTTCCCTTTATTATAGTGACAGTGGATAGATATGAAAGGGGGAGAGAGATGGGGGGATGACACACAGCAAAGGGCAGCAGGTGCAGTGCTGGTCTTACAGGGAGGTGTGTTCAGGTGCATTCTTGGCGTATTGCTATCTTGAGGCAGTGGGAAGTGATCGCGCCATTGACCAACAAAAACCTGGTCTAAAGTCAATTGCGCAGCATTTCATTGTTATTTTAACAGCGCATTAGTAAAATGCTCCTAGGCTTATGCACAGAGCAGACACACTATGCGTGTTACAATGACTTACAAAGATTCATAACAGCTACAAGTGTATGCACTATACAGGATTTACCCTATTATGCATTGTTTATAGACTATTTGTGGGTGGCTGTTTGCTGTTTGACCTATCATTTCCAAGTATAATATGGTAAATCCTGTATAGTGCATACACTTGTAGCTGTTATGAATCTTTGTAAGTCATTGTAAGTCGCAAGCACACCCAGCGCATGGACCTTTTTTTCCGCCGTCAAACTAGCAAAAGTCGATTTGGACACGCCCTAAACGCACCTGCGCCATGCGCTTCACGCTGTGCGATTAGGTCGTTAAAATAGGGCCCATAGGCTTAAAGAGCAACATAAAATGTATATATTTGACCATTTTATTAATGTAATTATGTGTATTCCCTGTTGCATAGAAGTTTGACATGTTTGTGTTTAGCCAGTGTTAAGCAGGCTGTAGTGGACAGCTGCATAGGGAATCCAACTATAAGAAATAGACTGTTCGATGATATTTAAGGATGTCTAGAAGGGATGTGGCTTCTGCTGAGTTTCATCTCATGTATCAATCTTCAAAAAGTCTATGTGTTTTCAAAACAGAATTCACCAACACTTTAATGAAGTGGCGCTTATACGGCGTAAGCACTTTGTGACCGCACCATTTTACAGAGAGCGGCTTCATATGACACACAACATTCATTATAGCTAATAAAAAAAAAAAAGAGTATATAATTATGTAGCTAGTCACTTGTTTTTCTAGATCTTTCAGTTCTTTGTATGCTGTAAAAAAATATATGTAACCAAAACAATGATCTGCCTTCCATTTAGTAATATTTTAGTATGTATATTGTTGCCGTCAGAATGATGACTGTTTACAAGCAAAACTCTTTAGGCAGATGTAAACAGTCTAGGATATATATCTACCATTATTAAATGCAAAATATAGCTTCTAAAATGAACTGCATTGTAACGAGTTTAATCAGTAGATTATGATATAGTTAACAAGAACTCTGATGCTTAACACACATTTATACACACCATTTCAGCATGGAATAACTGTAGTAAATTGACATTATATTAGACCATTTTAATATTACTAACAATCTTCTTGCCTTAGTATGCACAACAGTTTATAGGGGGAGTATTTGCTGTTCTGAATGAACTGCACAGCATTTGAAAATGGAGCATGTTTGCTTTTCCCCAGAGTGAAATATCTCATTACAACAATGGTGACCGGTGACCCAAGTTAGAGGATAAAAATGTGCGTATTGCAAACCAAAGCACAAACTGGTACTAAAAGAGTTGAAAGGATTCCACTCTGTTGCCGACAGGTGCAGCCGCTCTGGGTCTAAATGTGAAATAAGTTCTCATAACCCGTAGAGCAGTACATAAAAGTTAAAATCTCCTATCAACAGCTTGAAGCGGCGCCTCTAGGTTTTCTTCTCTCAATGGGAAAATGATAGTCACAGAAAGGCCTAACACACACACACACACACACACACACAAGGCATTTTAGATGTGCTCCTTGTGTAGCTTTCACTACTACAGAGCTGCTGTGACCCAAGGCTTCATGAATGCCATTTATGAATGCCAAGGTGTTCAAAAGTACTGCTGTAAAACAATCACTTATTCACACTGCAAAACCACAGTAAACTGAAATAAATATCTTTTTTTCTCCATTCCCTTTACATCTCCTGGCCTCATATATTTTTTTTCTTTAAATTATCTTTTCTGACATTTAGATCCACTGCTCTATGGAAGGCCATTAAAAAAAAAAAAAAAAAAAAAAACTAATATCAACATAACAGCAGCGGCGATTGGGGGGGTGGGGGAGGCAATAATCAGTAAGGGGTAAGGCCAGGGGGTATTCATTTTATCAGAATACATCATTAAGAAATCTGTTTAGAATTATTGGATAAGATAGAACAACACAATGTAATTCTGCTAAATAAAACAATGTAAAATATCACATCAAATATCACGTTCATTATTAATTTCACTTTTTTTCATTTTAAAACAAAGTGTATATCCAAATACAATACACATTTTCTGTAGGCTCAGTCTGCCACTTTAAAAAAAAAGTGCTAGTTCTATGGTATCAGAAATGTGGATAGTCATCATAGAAACATGAATTGGTCATGTGACAAGGGCTGGGAAAACAGGCAGAAAAGGCAGCCAAGTGACAGCACTTTGATCCACTGGAAATTGTCAGATTGACAGCACTCTAGCCCAGTGGATTGGGGGGGTAATCATATTTTCAGGGGCCAGTGCCACCCTGCGCCCCCCCTTCTAGCCCCGCCCCTGCATAACAGTGATTACTAATAATAAAACTGCTGGCTTATGTTTTGATTCTGTTTAAGTTGCCACACATCTCTTTAACAGGAGGCACATCAACCCCTGTCTAATACATTAATGTAATAAACAGTATATAATGGTCTTCAAAAAACTGTGAAAAACAAACGTGTGATTTAAAAACCCACCCATCTATTTAGAGAGCACCTCACATTGAGTGTTGATATCCTACCAGCGTCTCATCTGTTTGTCTTTCTGATCTGTGAGCTCTCTGTTCCAAGCTCCAGGTACAACATGTTCACCGAGGGATGTAGAATGAATCTGTTTCAATTTTATTGCAAATAGAGAGTAGTTGTAGGAAATGTAAACATCTGCACCCAAAATGAAACCTTGTAACAAAAGGAAGTGTTTGGTATGTATATTGTAAGTGATTTAAGAAGAAGAAAAATAATTCAAGTAAGCTATCCATTAGTGGAAGTATTAGGCATAGCTGAGAATGAGTCTGATGGAGTTCCCTTTAGATCGGAGAATATACTGTATTTCATTTGCAATATGTAATTGCTGGGCAAAGAGAGAGAGATAGGTTTGTAGCTGCTTTTTCACACCCACATCACTTTTCACACCCCTCACAGATATATAAACAGATCTGTGCACAGAAAAGGACTGATGAGAGAAAGAGCTAACTCTTTTTCCTTCCCTTTGTACATCTACCCAGCATCCACTGATCAATAGTTACTCATGATGTCTGGCTCTCTTGCTATCTCTCTCTTCGCCCTGCCTGAACCGTCTCACTCTTTCCTTCCTGTCCATCCTTTGTTCTTCTCTGATGTGTCCCTCTTCTCTCTCCTTTTCCCTTATTCCTCCTGTCTCTCCCTCCAATCCCTCCCACCTTTTCAGCTCTCCATGTAAACTCTTTATTTCTGTTGCCCGTTTTCTATTCACTTCCTTTTTATTCTCCTCCATCTCACTTCCTTCCCCTCTGTCCCTCGTTCCACATTTTCTTCTCCCGTGTCACTGTTTTACATTCACTCTCATCCTTTCCTCTCTATCCCACCCCTTACATCCCTACCGCTCTCCTTTCCCTGCTGTCTCTCATCTCTTGCATGCACCACAGTAGCTGCCTCTAAGGCAATCAAACAGTGGGAGTTTTCAGCACAGCAGATGCGCTGGATGGATGGATGGGAGGATGAGTGGAAGAGGTTGAGGGTGAGCAGCACACAGGCTGGATGCTCGGAGGAGAGAGGACAACCTACACCTGTTTCATGCCAGAAACGTGACACAACACAGAACAAGCCTATAGTTTCTAAAACCCTTTTGAAATATTATGTAAAAGCGTTTAGGGCTTTAGAGGATTTAAACTAAAGTTCTGTTCTCTTGCTTAAATAGTCTGGTTGTAAAAGTCAGTTTATCAAAATGACAGTTTCACAATATATCATAGCTTTGCTGTAGTTTCATATTGAGAACACAGCAAATTGGCTCAGATAACAGTACTAATGTGGCAGGCATTATCACCATTGTGTTCTGCATGGTATGACAGACTTAATTACCTCAGTGCCATGTTAGCCAGCCACGGTCTATTTGCGTTCAGTCACACAAAGATGACTGGGAGTACGCGCCGAGCTTGACATAGCTTTTCCCCCTCACATACCGCCCGCCCTCCTTGTTGTTGCTGTTGTGGTTACTGCAGCTGCTAGTGCTAATTAATTCAAGACTCCAATAATAAAGCGTAAGTAGCAAAAACATAATGCCAAAGCCCCGGGGAGCCAAAAGCATAATTACACAACAGTTTAATTTGCAAGAGATACATTGTAATTAACGCTGTGTGGCTTGTAAAGCATCATCACGTGCATGTTAAATGCTGGAAATGGGCTCAAGTACTTTATCACTTGACACATCAAAAGAATATGGAGACTGCGTCTAAGGCATCGTGAGCACGAGCTGTTAAGAGGATGAAAGGAGAGTTGTGATGGGGCATCCTGCCGGCAGTGTGTGAAAACCGTATTATTATTTCTACATAAAACCCATGTGAGAGGGAGAAAATTAAAATGTCTGTCTCTGTTTGCTCTGTTCAAAGTGTACTTAATGTTTTTAATCTTTTGAATAATCAAAAATCTCAGTCAGCCTGCTGCCTGTTTTCCATAAGAAGAGACTGAGAGGGAAACGGCGCTGTCCATGGTGCTGAAAGTGAAGCCGCTGGCGCAAACGGCTCACCACAGCACTCCGTCCTCCTGCTGGCTACACACGCTTGATTCGACTCTGTCCTCTCTGCTTGTATTGATTATTTATGATTTGGCCGATGGGTGGCGGGCGACTAGCTTTCATCTGTTAACGACCGCCTCCATCGTTGTCTCCCGGGAAAGGCATCTCAAACATGTACAAAATGACTTCCAGTGCGGCTGATAGTCACGTTTTGTGAGGGGAAAAACAGCATATTAGGGGGTGCGTGGTGTGGTCCACGCACACAGACACACACATAAACAAACATGACAAACACACAATAAGGCGTTACCTGTATAATTTGGCGGTTGTAGACTTTCACTACGTGGAAGTTAAAACTGTAAATCCCTTTGCGCTGAGCGACGAAAGTACTTCTCTCCTCATCAAAGTTCTTCCCAATGTTTACTAGAACCTAAAAAAAAGAAAGAAAGAAAGAAAGAAAGAAAGGACCAAATTCCATTGATAAAATTCCAGCTTATGTCTTTCATAGTATTTGCACACAGTGCAGGATCACAGAGGTGCATAATAATTTATTACAAGGACATCCTGACATCTTTCACAACCAAAGGCATAGCCCGCATCTTAAGAAAGCAGAAAATCTCAAATGTTTTCATGTAACAAACAAAAATATATGATTCACTTTGTACTGACCTGTCTTAATTTACTTGGAGAGAATTAAACCTATTTAGCCCACATTTTACATTTTCTTTCAGGAATATTTTCTGGGATGGCCTATTAAAATTAATATCTCACTTATTCTTTGATAGGGGACTCTAAAGGGTCCCTCTGGCCCCGGAACACATATTCAGATTAACTGATGTAGTGGAATAACTCTGCTTTTATCTAGGCTTTTCCCCCTGTCAGAACTTCCAAACTTCATGGGAAATGCAAGGGAACTCAATCAATCTTTTAAATGTAATTTTTAATTATACATTTCTGCGGCCAAATGTCTGGTTTTATGGGTGGAGGCGGACTACGGCGTGTAATTGAACGGCAGTTTGAGAGAGAATTAACCTTTAACGGCAGGCGGGTAGGACCTCGCCCTCGCGACCTGCCGTTACTAAATTATTTGGCGAGATGTCAGTTGCCATATCCCATATTGTCCCATATTGTCAGGTCAGAAAGTTGAAATATTCAACTTTCCTACTTGGATTTACTTTCCCAACCAGTTTGGCCTATAAAAAAAGGCTCAAATCCTCTCCACTTTCAGTTATCTGGAATGGAGCTGCCCGCAGCAGTCCACGACGGTCCATTACCAGAGGTGCACGGGATACAGCTGCGCGATTAGGCTATATCCAGCCACTGTAGCCTGTAGCCTATCCATTGATTCCTGGTTTTATGAAGTTCTTAATATTTCTTTTTTTTTTTTTTACACAATATGCTCCGGGACAAAGTTCAGCCCTCATTGCACATAGCCTTTTATTTGGTCTGCGGGAGGTAATTTATGGCCAATGGCGCAGAAAAAAAAAACGGCCAATTTCTTTTTTGTTTGCTTCTGGTGTTTCTTTAAAACCAAATCTGTGACATTTGACTCTTCCATCTATTGGTAGCTCAAGTGGTCTTCTCTAGGTTATTTGACAACTGCCACACCAGGCAATACGCACACACACCTTCTGAAACTTCACATGTTCCACCGATGTAACATAATTCCTTCGTCAGGTAGGCTAGTAATTATTTGACGTTAAACTGACAAGACTGACTGAAAACAATCTAAAACGTACTTTGCTTCATTTATTTGTGTTGTTGTTGTGGCTAGGCCTTACAGAATCGAATGGAACAGAATAGACAGCCTATTTATTTCTCCTACCTGGTCGAAGTAGATGACCATGGTCCGGTTGCTCATATCGGACGGTTCGTGGTTGGTGTTCCGGACCGCGGAGAACGCCACTTTGGCGCTGCCCGAGCGCACCGAGATGCCGAGCGCCGTGCCTGTGGGGTCCGCGGCCGGGTTGGAGTCGCACACCACTAGGCACTTCCCCTCCAGGACGATTGGTTCCGTCTCGTTCTGAGCGCGGGCCGGGCTCGCCGCGAGCCACACGGCACTCAGCAGGCAAAACGCCAACATACCAGACAAGAACGGTGAACTTCTTCGGGTGGTATTCACAACCTTGTGAAGCCGCGGGTCTATTCCCCCCTTTTTTAAAAAAAAAAGTAAGGTAGGAAGAGTTTCCCCGTGTCCCCCAGATGAACTAGCTAGATGCCACTCCGTTGTCTTGGATTTAATGAGCCCTCTGCAAACAGTTTATCCCTCGCAGTCTCTTTGAGGGGAAACCAGACGGATTCTTTTTTAGGCTTCTCTTTTTTTTTTTTTTTTTTTGTTGAAAAGCAGTTCGTTAACCCCGTTATCTCCGCTCGAGTCGCCAGTGTTCACCTGCTCCCTTTCCCTCTTTTTCTTCACTTCTCGGCAGGTTTTCTGTCACTTGGAAACACACAAGAAGCGGGAGTCGCGCGCGGTGCGGAGGGGCCCTGGACGAGTGACGAGGCAGTAGAACTCATAGCGCGCGGGGGGGTTGGCGGGGTGTGTGGGGGGGGGAGCTCCGTCTGCTCTCTCTCGCGCGCGCTTGAATTATTGATATGTGAGATATGAGAGTTTCGAACACAAAAGGCTCGAGAGGAAGGGACGCGGCGCGCGAGCGCAAGATGCTCCCGCCCTGGTCCTATACTCCTTTTTTTTTTTTTCTTTTCTTTACAGACCCCTCCCCCTGGTAACTGTGACCCATCATCGGATTAGCGCGTGCGCGTCTTCGATATTTTCCAATCACTGCGTGCCGACCGCCCCACTCCCCGCCCCACCACTTTATCAAGCACCTCTCTCTCTCTCTCTCTCTCTCTCTCTCTCTCTCTCTCTCTCTCTCTCTCGCTCTTTGCCTCTCTGTCTCTCTCTCCTTCTTTCTCTCCCCTTCTTTCTCTCTCTCGCTTGCTCTCTCCTTTCCTTGTTTTCCCTCCCCTTGTCTACACATTCTATCTATCTATCTATCTATCTATCTCTATAGCCATAGTCTATATTATTTCTGTCAAAAGTCAGCCTGTGGTCCCTAAGTCAAGACTTAAAACTCGGGGGGATAGGGCCTTTTCTGTGGTTGGACCTAAACTCTGGAATGCCCTGCCCCTCCATGTCCGAACTGCCCCTACAGTTGAGTGTTTTAAGGCACGTCTAAAGACACATTTTTATTCTTTGGCTTTTAACTCTGTGCGAGTTATGTGGTCCACTGTGGTGTTTGTATGTTCTGAGTCTTCTGTGCAGCACTTTGGAAACCTTGTGTTTGTAAAATGTGCTATAGGAATAAAGTGGATTGGATTGGATTGGAAAAGTCAATCTTTCTACACCTTCACACATGTTCTCTTCCCCCTCTCTCTCTCTCTCTCTCTCTCTCTCTTTGTCTATCTCTCCTTCTTTCTCTCCCCTTCTTTCTCTCTCTCTCGCTTTCTCTCTCCTTTCCTTGTTTTCCCTCCCCTTGTCTACACATATTCTATCATCATTCGATTTATCTATCTAGCTATATATCTCTATAGCCATAGTCTATATTATTTCTGCCAAAAGTCAAACTTTCTACACCTTCAGACATGTTCTCTCCCCCTCTCTCTCTCTCCCTCTCTCTTCTGGTATCTTACAGGTAAACCAAGCAGCAGCAGTCTTTATGAACGAGGATGCATAGCAGATGCGCACACGTCATAAGCACAAGTCCACAATCAAGACGTGTTCCGCTCGTCAACGCTATCATCATTATCGTCATCATTGAAACAAAAATACTGCCTGAGAACTGACTGGTTACCATAAACTGCTTTGGAACCAGCAAGGGGAGATGAAACCTCTCCAGGGTGTGCGAATACCTCCTGAAGCAATGTCGGGGAGCTGACACAATTAAGAATGATTTAAGAAATACCCCAATATCATAAAAAATAAATAAAAATAAATGTACTTAGTAAATGGTGGCAGCCGTAAAAGATACCACAGGGAGGTGCAGCAATGCAGAAAGTGTGCCAAATGAGCCCTACTGGGAGCCAAACCGTCAGAGACACACACAAAAATGACAGGTCTTTTTTAAAGGAGTATTCCAATGAATCAGTATTTTACTATAATAATGGTCAAATATGATGCAGCAGAGGGGGCGAAGTATCCTGACTTTTGGTCCCTTGGGTCGAGCTGCAGAAACACTGTATCCCTCACTTCCCATGATGCATTTCAACCGCATCTTCATTGGCTTTAACAGCCATGTCTTTCGGAACCTCCACACGGACTTTCAGTTGCAAATTTGTAGTAAATCAAAGCCCGAAACAAGTTTATTGAAGTGATGTAACTTGAGTTATTTTCTCGGTCTTAAAAAAGTCCCCCGTAGAGCCACAATAAATGTTGTGTAACTGTTTTTTTTTAGGCTCTGTAGTACTCTCCATTAATGTTATTGACCAAATCAAACCATCAGCAATAGCACTGTTTAAAAGATAATTTTTTGGGGGCATTTTTAGGCCTTTATTGACAGCTGAAGAAATGAAAGGGGAGAGAGCGTTGGAATGATATGCAGCAAAGGGCCAGAGGTTGGAGTCGAACCCGGAGCCCGCTGCGCCGAGGAGTAAACCTCTACATACAGGCGCCTGCTCTACCAACTCCGCTAAAGCTGGCGAACATTTGTCCGTATAAGAAGGGGGAGAAGGGGAAAAAAGGGGAAGAGGACGAAGGCTTTATTGATACCTTGGGAGAGGAGGCCATTGTCGAGAATCTAGTGGCGCCAGATGCTGCGCTGCCTCCTGACCAGCTGACCTCTTCTCCATCTCTAATTGGTTCCCACCCGCCCACTGCCCACTGTGGATTGCCGTGCTGTTAGTAGCTAGCTCGCTAGTTGCTGAGCTGTCAGAACGTTGTCAACAAATGACGTACGTTAGCACGAGGATCTGGAAAGACTGGCCGCCTGCAGTGATTGGACGTTTGAAGGAAAGATTGACCCTGTACAGTAATTGGATGACAAAACCTAGGCCTGGACATTTGATTGGGATGCAATTTCTAAACTCGCAATGTGGTTGGCCCTTGACAGATAGACCTAGGGATGTCATTGGATCGGCAGTACAGACTTTCCAGGCATCCATGCACACTGGTTTTAGTCTTTATCTGGTTTGAGGTTGAGGTAAAAAAAAATATTTGCACATGTTAAACAAATTCTGATAATATACTAGAATATATAATGTCTACAAAAGTCTGTATGAAAACTATATATTTTGTTGTAGCCTCATTTTTCCTGCCACCACGGCATCACTATTTTATGAATGAAACATGGCGGAGAAATGTGACAGTGCTGATAACTCCTCTGTATCAAAAAAGAAAGTAAGGCTCTATCTCGAGAGTTACTTCAGGAGGAGCTCAGCTTTTCTTAGACATGAGTAGGGGGGGCGCCAAGGAAAAAAGGTTGGGAACCACTGGTCTACGTGATACGCAGGTATACGCAGTATACCCACTAAGAAATCTCCAGGATTTCCACATACCCACTTAAAAATGCAATGATATACGCAACAACATAGTTTTGTGACAGAACTTTCACGCCAGCTATTTGTATTCACAAATACGGGCTTGAGTAATGTGACAGCAAACTGAACTAACGCTGCAGAACATGCAAAGAGACTTTTCTCATCTTTCCTTCGGCGTGCGTAGTGTGTGCGTAGCGACCGGGCCCAAAAATGCTCCGCCTGCACTGACGCCAGTAATCGCACATTTAACACAAATATAAGTAGGCTATTTTATTTTGTCCTCGTTGCTTTAGGGTCAACTTTTGTGATCCAGGCTTAGGTCTCTGTAGGTCCCTTACTGCTTTGTATTCCATTATAGTTTTGATATATTTTGAATGGCATCTGTGTTTTCCTTCTCATAGGATAAATAAAGGTATTCCCACCATAAATTGGTGCATTAAAGTGTATCAGAATGCAGGAAATGAAGTCAAAATCACCCTGGGGGAGGACACCCATACGTCCTTTTTGCCCATTCTTTTTGTCTTTAACTCATCCCTCCATTTCTTTTCCGTGTTGCTGTCCCCGCCATCTCTCTTTACAGGATCTTTCTCTCATGGTTTCTTTCTCCTTACCTTCTACTGTCTCTTCTCTCCCTGTCTTTGTCTTCTTCCCTCCATCCCTCCCTCCCTCCCTCCCTCCCCTCGGTCATTCCTGGAGTTTTCGTCTCTGTCTCTCTGTGGCTGTGTCTCTCTCTCCCAGGGGTTTCCTTCAGCCTCTAATACAAGCGGACGGTGAATGACAGGCCAAAAGGACTTCTCTCAGATGCAGGATGCAGGGGACGAGCCACATCTACTTACTGTCTCTCTCTCTCTCTCTCTCTCTCTCTCTCTCTCTCTCTCTCTCTCTCTCTCTCTCTCTCTCTCATACATTTAAATACATATGTCACCACACATTCAAATCACCATTTCCTCTCTCCTTCTCATGACCACATTGCTCTTTTGCCGACCACAGTTTGTGTGTGTGTGTTGTGTGTTGTGTGTGTGCGCGCGCGTGTGTGTGTGTGAGTGTGTGTGCTAGCTGTCTGAGGTTGTCACAGGCACACAGAGGGAACAGAGCTCATTGTTTTAGCCTGACTGCAGTTTAACTGGACTGACAGACAGGAGCAAGCTGCCACTACACACCTACTTTGTCCATGTGTCTCGGTGTGTGTGTGTGTGTGTGTGTGTGTGTGTGTGTGTGTGTGTGTTTGTTGTGTGTGTGTGTGTGTGTGTGTGTGTGTGTGTGTGTTTGTGTGTGTTGGTTTGTGCTCAGCAGAGATTAAAAAACAAACATATATTCATTGCCTCTGGACCATGAGGCCTATCTTCTTTCCTGATTGTCGTCTTTCTGTCCGTCCGTCTGTCTGTCTGTCTGTCTGTCTGTCTGTCTGTCTGTTTGTCTGTCTGCCTGCTGGACGATGATGCTCTCTAGCCTCAGATTCTGAGGCTGCGCAGTGCTGCCGTGACATTTACGATTGAGATTACCAAAGTTAATCTTTTGAGGGGTAAAGAAGGACAGAAAGAAAATAACCAAATCAAAGCTAATGCGACAAACAGACACATTCCTCTAATCATAATTGTGAAGATAGCAATTAGGGAATTACAGAATAATCAACAGCCAGTGTAATCTGGAGAAGAATATGGCTTTAGTTAGTTGGCATATTGTTTGGAAAGAGTCCTATTGTCGTCACTGCACTAAAGTGTGCTGTTCGTAAGCTAATTAGGTGTGAATTCTGAAAGGAAGTATACATTTTTCTACTTGCAGGCCTATTCATAATACTGACTGTACATGAAGGGGATAGAAATACATGATATGGCATTATATAGGCTTAAATAGTCAGTGTTGTTGGGGGATATTAGTTCTACAGAAAAGTAAAATAGATGTAGGTGGAATCATTGCCTCAGTGAAATTGTCAAATGACTTTTGTATATTATAGCACAACGCCTGAGCCCATTGGCAAGAAAATGGTTTAATTTGCATTCAGTATTTATTCTACATGTACCTGGGTGTCTTTTCCCATTGGCGGCGCAGACTCTGACTTAAAGCACAAAGGAGGTCCCTCAACTAAGTCAAAGAGAGAGCCTCACTTTGAAATTAACAGCTTCTCAAAATTGCAGATGAGGAACTGTTTAGGAAACATAGCTCCCAACAGCTGTGCGCTCTTCATTATAACAAAAAAATGTTGTGACAAAGAAGGCAGCTTGAAGAAAAGAGGCAAAGCCTTTGGGAAGACCAGAATGTAACCTCTGCTGTTTACATTAAGACAGCTGAAGGGACAAAATGTCTGTCTACATTTGTTCACAAAGCCTTTCTAAAAACAATTTTTCCTTGTCTATTTTTTCTTTTACTAAGGCTGACAATTAAAAAAACAAAACAATTTTGAACACATCATTTTCTAAATGTGCAGTATCTCATACATACAGATATGATTAGATCACACTTCCCGCCGCAATTTTCCAATTAGAGAATACTAAATTCTGCCTGCAGCACTTCCATTGTCTGGCAACAGTACAGTAGTCACATCGTCCCCACCTACTTGCCCACAAGAAAGAGCTTAGCAAGCGGAGCCTTCTGTACCCCATACGCTGAGACAAACGTCCTCTGTTAAGTATAGCTCCTGTGAGCCACCCAACCTCAGTGATCAGGACATAATGTTTGTTTTGGGGACAGCCTGAAAATGCCTGCTGTCTTCCTGCCTGATGGCTGTAGTATATGGGAAAAGAAGTAAACGTTTATCTATGAAGATGGAAAAAAAACACTTTTTCCATTATCTATTAATATATATATAAATTGAATGTTAAACACACACACACACACACACACACACACACACACACACACACATTGTACTTTATTTAGCCTGCAAGAAAACACTAGTTGTTGCTGGTTTCAAATACAAGAGGTTGTATTGACAATTATGAAGCGAACTACCATCGTTCTAAAAATGAGCAAGATAAATAGAGGTGCTATTCGCTCATTTCTGAAAAGCAATTGTGTATTAAAGGAGAACAACAACAACAAAAATCATCAGATGCTTGCCAGGCACCTGAAAGTACCTGAGCACTTTCCCGAGTTACCGCTTTTATTAACGGACCGTCCTCACCCTGAAAACGGCCTTATAGGTCTATTGTGCAAGCAGCTTGTAATAAACTGTATTTACATTTGTTGTTAGGCGGCGATCTCTGGTGGCCATAGTAATTATGGGCGGGAGCAAACAAGGAAGTAAGGTGACAAATTAAGAGCGACAAAAAAGTCAAGGGTTAGCTGACTTTGTTACAGACTTAAGTCTGCGACATAATTGCGTTCGTGACTCGAAGTAGTTACGTCCGTGACTCATTTTAAGTCAATTCCTGATCTTTTCCTAACTCTATCCACTCATCTCATCTAGTTCTGTTTCACAGCGTTAACTACGTGTTTAAAACTGCGACTGTTCACGTGACAAAACCTGCCACCGTGGACATGTGTTACGCTCACGTGTTTAAAACGGCAAACCCTGCAATCGTGATATATGTTGTTTTGGGAGTCATTGGCAATCAACCTATGGTGTGGTTTAAGGTATAAGGATGTGTTGTTATTGCAGATAATAAGGCCTGTCTTCGCTGCCATGTAAAGCTTTTTTTTTTATGTATCACTTTAATTTTAGAAGTGCTATATACATTTTCTCAGAAAGTGTAAAGATCCCAACCCAAAATATTCAATGTGTTAAGACTGAAAATGGACTGAAATCTGCAACTTAAAGTAACAATTAAACTATAAACAAGTTGCGGAGAGAATGTGTGAATAAAACTTTATGCAACACATACTTCAAGTTGCACTCATGTACAAAGACACACTGGGGTTTGTCATCAGCTAAAAAGAACATCTCAGATGAGAAATCCCAGTTACAACAAAACGACCCCCCCCCACCACCACCACCACCACCACCCACCCACACACACACACACACACACATACATACACACACTAAGCTTGCAAGGAGGCACAGGCACTCTTCCAGAACAAAACGTTCACCCACAAACACACACACACACACACACAAACACACACACCAGGTAAGCACAGAGGGATCAGGGTTAACCAGGCATCAGTGGGATGCGCTGTCTGATCATTGGCTTCCCTCCTGAGACCCTCTCGTAAGGTGGGTTCATGTGAGCGTGCATTTTCATTGCGTCATACCGTACAGTACATTTTCCCCCACTGTCTCAAAGAAATGTAAGCAGGAGGAAAATAGCTAATGCCCCCTGCTTTATGTCTGCACTCTTTTTTATTTATTGGGGAGTGTGATTGCTGCTTTCTGCTTGCTTGTACATGTCATACATCTCTGAGAAGTGGGGGGGGGTGACTGAACATAAAGAGAAAAGCAAAGAGGCAGAGGATGGAGTGCACCACCGGGACATTACACAGCAAGCTTTTTAGGAGCCATTGACATAGCAGGCATGGACGCATGTCGGCAAAATGGTGTCTGGTCCCAATTATTCCACAAGCCGATGCCCGCTCTTTTGTTTGCACGCAACGAACTGGCTCTCGATCTCAGCATGCTCTGCCTAATCAAAGGGGAGGCTGAGATAGTTGTGTGAGGCAGAAAGGGCAAAATCACAAATGTTACTCTCTGAAATCTTTAAATCTTTAATGGAGCCAGCAGCAGCTAGATTATTCATGCCTTGAACTCAGGTAAGCTTAACTTCTATCTGGATCAAGCCGGGCAGGGAACAAGTTGTAAACCACTGAATAAAGCTAGAGTATATTGGTAGGAGGTGTTAAGGATTTCAAAGCGTATCAGCCTGGAACATCTGTAAAGCTCTGAACAGCCTATGGATGAAAAATATCAACAAGTCTTCCAAACCATATGACTATATCCGTCGTTTGTTCCTACCCTCTAATACGACCCACAGGAGCGTATATTATAATAGCACCCCAAGAGGTGTCGAACCTCATATCTAAACCAGATCGGTCACGGTTTTGAAACATGTCTTTAGCATTGTGAAATGGTCACAGTTTGGTTATGTTTTGTCACCAAAATTACTTAGTTAAGTTTAGAAAAAGATCGTGGTTTGGGTTCAAATTGGATGTTACTTCACTTCCTGTTACGCACGCGAAACCTGTTGATTCATGTGTTTTAAATTAGCGTTTTAAAGTGTTATATTCCGAATGTGTCGAATATTGCATAGTTTTGCTATTAGTTCTTATTTTTGCACGGGCATATTTACAGATACCTTGGATCTATACCTTGTGAACATACTGTATGTTGAGTTGTAATGTACAGTATGTATTACATTATGCTGTAAATAGAAGAAAACAGAGGTTTTGTTCTTTGGTCCAGAACATCATAAATTACAGTTACAGTCCTCCCTCGGTTCACTTATGGCCAACGTTAAACCCATGGCCTTGGCCATGGCCACAGACCTTGGGGTAACTTTTGAAAGGCACTTATCCTTTGAGCACCATACCAGAAATATCATCAAAACTTGTTTCTATCAATTAAAGGTGCAGTAGGTAAGACTTATAAAACTAACTTTCTGTCATATTTGCTGAAACTGACCCTATGTTCCAGTAGAACTACATGAAGCAGGTCATTAAAAAAATAATCTTGCTCCTCTGACACCACCTACAGCCTGTATTGCGATTTGTAAAAATCCAGTTCCCTGTTCAGATGCACCAATCAAGGCCAGGGGGGGAGGTGTCAAACTGCGTGTCAATCACTGCTCATGCACATGCATTCATTCTCCCTTGTGGGGGGAGGGGCTTAGGAGACCGTTTTGGGCTTTAATAGAAAGGGGGGAAGGGACTGAGAAGTTGTCGATGTTAACATTTTTGGCTATGTCCTGGATCTTCGCAATCCTACCTACAACACAATTCCGAGATTACACACTTTTATATCGGCACGCCTGGACCACTCTAACTCCCACTCAGTCTCACAATTGCAATTTTTCCAGAATTCAGAAGCCAGATTGTTGACTTAATCTAGGAGGTTCAATTTTAGCATCATCGGACTGGTTGCCCATTAAGTTTAGAATACATTTAAAACATAAAAGGTAATGGTAATGGTCTGGATGGAGCATTTGAATGTGCCGTCCAGTAGTTATATGTTCCTGAATCTGGGGGGCAGAGCTTATGAAGGAGGAGTTGTATTTGTTTGGCAGTTGAGTTCAAATATCAACAATCTTTGCGCAGAATCACTTACTTACACTTACTGTGTATATTACAGTATATTGTTGGATTATTAGATGTTTGTATTTGTGTATTTTACTGTTGTAGTTGGTTGAAGTGAAGCACATTTGAGCTTTTATGCTGTTTTGTAGTTTATTCCTTACAAACGTGCCATATTTAATAAACTGATAATTGGTGTGTATAAAATTCAGAGCATGTACAAACATAAATACCAGTCTATCTGAAGATAAATAGTTTTCTCACAGTTATACACTGCAACTCAAATGATAGGTTGTCTAAAATTAGGATTTGCACCAGATGTGAAGCCAGTCTTGGTGTGCTCTCAAATCTGCTTCTGCCCTCTTTGCGAAACACTGTGCAGTATCATTGTTTTTCCTGTATTTATCGATGTATCAGCATTGTAATGTTCTGATACAGCAGGCTGACAAACCTAATAGATTTAATATATAGTTGTCCAGGCATAAGATTAATTAACATACCCTCTATAGGCTCTATTTATAGGCATATTTTTGGAGCGGGGCTGCCATTAAGTGAATTATCGCCTGTCACCGAATCCAGCACTTCTGTTGAAATAATCAAATCAGATATGTAAAGTGCTGCCTATGATCTCATTTTCTAAACCTGATTACATTTTGTTGACAGGACACTGGTGGGTCTGATGGTTGCTGAGCGTGACAGTCTAGTGCACTGCAAGGTTGTGTCGTCCTATATAAAATAGTCCTCTATATATGCCGAGGACCGTTGGACCAACAGAACAACATGAAACAGTTGCTTACTTGTATAACCAAGTGCCTTGGGCCATTTTGAAACTTTACATATTTGAGGTAGGAAGTATTGAACGTTGACTTATAAGACAGCTGGAAGCTGGGCTTAGAAGCCAGACAAGATGAACAGACAAATGGACGTTAACAGGTTTAATTAGGGCCTGAGGTTTAATTGTTGGCGAAGGCCCTATTGAAATTGATAGGATTATTATTATTATGCAAACTAAACACATTTTTGAAGGGCTAAAGGTCTAAACGCCTGAAAATTTGCATACGCATCAGAACCAGTAAAAAATTATATACTCCATTGGTCATGTGCTTGGGTGTAACAAAATGGCTTGATAGTGCCCCTGTAACCCATGTATCATGACCAGACTAATAGAAAAGCCTCTAGGAGCCATATCCCCAACGCAACAGGAAGTCAGCCATTTTGAATTTACTGTGCATTTTTTGGATGTTTTTGACCATTTCTATACGTAATTATTCCAATCATCCTTACATGTGTTCAGTATAATCTAAAGACCTTGGCAAAGCTATATTACAAAGCTTTTGAGTCCTTGTGGCTGTAGCATGGCCTTGAATGTCCATGTTACGCTATGGAACAGTAAGTGATTTGTAACTAGACTGTGCATACTTGATAAGGGTCCCGGCCGGAAGACATGTCCATGACAAAATTGAGTCATACTCATAGCGCTGAAACATTCATTGTGTTGTCTGAACTTGATGTAAAGTAACATAAAGCACGTTTAGAGCATGATGTCCAACGCTGGGCGGTCATTTTGCACATTCGCCATGAAGCAGGAAGTTGTAACTTGAATGTACATTGTCCAATCTGCTCCAAATGTGTCATGCTTGATAAGTGTCCTGGCCTGAAGACATCTACACGCCAATATCTAGTCATATTCATAATGCCACCTACTGGCAACAAGGTTTAACTGATTTACATGAAATGTACATTGTGTAATCTATACTTGATAGGGAGCACCACGATGCATGGTTAGTGCGTGTTCTAATGCCACACTGGACACAGTAAGTGATCCGAAATGTGCAATATATTCTCCAGCGCTTCTCACTTTTCGCAGTGTCGACCGGCATCCCGCCAGTGCCCCTGAGGGATGTGCGGGGGACCATTCATCGCTGCTTGAAGCTTTAATTACAACTTGGGTTTTATTTTAGTAGCTTTTCATGTTTCAGTTCTCTTGGTTATGATAGTGTTGTACTCACCAAAGTGAGGATCTTGAAGAGATCTTAGAACACGTGATATCAATAAAAATAGGTCAGAGAGGGCAACAAACAGACGATCCTATAGGTTATACAGGTCAAGGTTATGTAAACAACATTGCCATATCAACATAAAAGGTGATAATATGTCATGATGTGTTGACATATTGTTTCTGCAACCTCCAGGTGGCCAAATAAATCTGTTAATGCAGTTTTAAGAGAGACGGAAATTCAGCATTTGAGGATTAAACCCTTTTGTTTACAGTGTGCCATTTTAAGTTGTATGCGGTCACATGACATGCATATACAATTAAGTATACTTAGTACAGTAAATGTGGAATTTTCACATTTGAGTAAGAATCATAGTCTGCAGCTCGATTTCATGCCATTGATCAGTACACGTTTACAGTGGTCTAGTCTCCCATAGGACGACTGACTGACATATACAGGGGGATTAGTGGAATATCTACCAAGCTATCTATTTCATATTCAGTCAAAATTTATAAACGCATGTACGGCTTCAAATTGCTACAAAGGCACAAGACGGAAAGTTGATTTCAAAGTTTAAATGATTTTTCCTTTAAGAGAAATGACAGCAGCCAGTAGTTTTGCAATAGGTAGTACATCCTTTGACACATTAAAGCTATGTGTGCGTTAAACGCAGTATTTTTATCAGCAGTTTTATCAAAATTGTCATTGTTGGGAGAATTATTAGGGGCTTATAGAGGTGATTGAGGTAAAAATGATGCCAGCAACTTGGCACCAGCCTAAGTTCATACTACATAACATAGTGGGTTAGTAGTTTCCTTTAGTCATCATATCAGTTATACAGTTAATATATATTGTAATGTATTTTTGGGGAAATGTTTTTTATTGGTCATGCTGTTAGCTGTGCTCTTCTTTCCATGGCGAGAGCACTCAGCAGAAACAAGCAACCAACTCCCTGGGGAATCTGCCATCAATATTACATGATATCCATCTACTATCAACGACAAAGTAAAACCACTCAGAGCAGACATATACGTAATAGCTGAAACTTTGCCTTGAGTGCATGTTTTTTTTCTCTCTCTATGTTTAGATAGTAAATGAAAAGTCTAGCCTGAGTTGCAGTCTGATTGTATCTGGGTTAGAAAATCTGATAATACATATAAAAATGTTTTTGCTGATATTAGTTCAGATTAGAACATGTTTCAGCACATTTTGTGGTTGGGACATGATTAATGCTGAGGTGCCCCTACGTGCACTCCAAGTAAGACATGGCTTAACACTTTTCACGCTGTGTTCATCGGTGGCAGAAAGAGAAAAAAAAACTCAAAGCTATAAATAATTCTTAGTGTGTTCTTCATTTACAGTAAAACGAGAGACTTTCTCATAAAAATTATAGAAAATGTTCAATAAGATGCATTTTTCTTTTGTCTTTTTAAACATTTTTTAATGTAACATGTTTATACTTTACTAAACTGTAATATGCTTCAAAAAACACAAACTGCTAATATATAATCCTACAGTGGGCCTATCCTTACATTTCTGTTATTTGTTTTTTCACTCTCTTATTTTCCTTCCTCTTTTTTTACCTGCACATTAGTGATTCAAGGTGATTGTTTCAATTTTTCCATACAAACATTTTCAGGTTTGGGAGTTTTTTGTAGCGTGAAGCTGCAGGTTTAGGTTGGATTAGAGGCAGATGTGGTCAGCAATGGATGAAATAAAACATAAACTTTCAAAAGGGGCACTTCCTAAAATCCCCAATGGTTCAGTGAAGAATTCTAACTGGGAAGGCAGATCATATATTATTTTGAGATGCGTTTGAGTGTTACATGCTGGGAGCTGACTGCAATGTGTGTATTGCCACTAAACCTGTGGCTTCAAGGGTAGTAGAAGTTATACATGCTCTGATACATAGATAGATAGATAGATAGATAGATAGATAGATAGATAGATAGATAGATAGATAGATAGATAGAAAGATAGATAGATAGATAGATAGATAGATAGAGACTAGTCAACGTAAATCATTATTTATGTTGGTTTATTGCTGCTGTCAGATAAGTTCTTTTTCGTATGAGAAAGCCTTTCCAAAGCAACCATATTACTTTGTCTTTGAAGAGCTTTTTCATTTATTTTTTTAAAGGTTGTCATTTCTGAAAGGCATGCCGGCCTTGTGTCTCGGTTTAAAGGGGAACTATGCAGTTTTTTTTTAGCTTAATTTATTTTACTTTTTAACAGCTTTGGAGTCTTTCAACACTGTCCTTCTTTGGCTGCATTGCTTTTCTATCAGCTTGTGAGCCTGGACGGGCTTGTCTTTCATGGGTTTTCTTTTTACATTTATTTGTTATTTCCTATTCCTTTGACGTGGGTAGATTTAATCAATTTAAGTAACATTTTCAATGCGGGACTTTTACTTGTAACAGAGTACTTTTACAGTGTAGTATTAGTACTTTTACTTACAGTGTTTTCCAACTGCTTACACACAAAATCTTTTCATGTCACACGATTTTTGAAACCTCTCACTCAAAGTGCAAAACTACCCAGCAAATCTCCAAAACCATAAGCTATTTCTCAGCCTTTCACTCAGTTTTCAATTGCATAAAACCCTTTTTTCAAAACATTACACACAATTCTCTACCTAAGACACAAAAATCTAACAGGAAGTGACTTGCTATCCATTTCTAAACACAACCAATCAAAATGCTATACTTATTTACCAGGGCACACACACACTTCTCACATTTGCAAACACATTATGTCACCAGTTTTGAACAATGGATGCCAACAATAGACAGAGAGCAAGGGGAGGAGGAGGAAGAGACAGGGGATAACAACGAGGAGGAGGAGGAGGGAAGAAGAGTAAGAAGGAGAGCCATGAAATCAGGGAGAGAAGCCCCCCCCCCCCCATGTTACTGTAAACAACACGGTGCTACTCTTACAAACGTAATGTTTTGCCCAATCAATATTTTCTGTTTTACTGTAACATTACATTGTTTTTTACAGGTGCACTTTTCAACCACTTTCAGCAGATTACTTTCCCTCTAGAACATTGTAAATGTAGATATAAGCCTATGAAAGACAAAAGAGCTTTAGATTTAGAACAACAGTGTGTACATGGTATATCCAAAAATGTACTATTATGAAAAAAGTGTTTGCCATTTGATGCAAATGCTTCATTTTGAGATGAGTTTATGGTATTTTGAATGCAGTGTTTCATTTTGAAGGAGATGTGAGGCATTTTGCATTTTGTGTGAGCAGTTTTAGGAATTGTGTGTAGAGTTTTGAAAAAAGGAGACATAGTTTTGAAAACGTGTGTAAGCAGTTGGAAAAAACTGTAAGTAAAGGATCTGAATACCTCTTCCACCAGTGGGTTGGGAATTTTGAAAAGAAATTCACACAAAGTAGCAGTCTTACAAAGAGATTGATATTTTGTGAAATTCCAAAGATAGAGTGAGCCAGATTTAGAGCCGAAGGGGGCACATCGTAGAGAAGGAGGGCCATAAAGAGAGAAACGGAGCAGCTGGAAGAGGCCCAAAGAGAAAGACACTGAGAAAGAGATAAAGAGAGGGGTGATGACAGCTAATCGGATAGGTGTGAGAGAGGAGAGTCAAGGTGAGCGTTTCTCTTAATACGCCACTACTACGATCAGATTACTTTAGTCTATTAACATGATACACAGAGGGATCAAATTGTGGGGAATGGAGTTTTTTGTATGCACCAGGGATATGAGTAGGAATGAGAGAAAAAGGTCAAGATCAGTCTTCCTCCTCTGACATTTCTCCGTCTCTGGAAATCAGGTGCAATGATCTCATCGCTATCTCTGCTGAGTTACTTAACTCTACACATCATTTACCCATATGTAAGTGAATATGTAACTATTTTAAATGCATACAGCATTGAATCATTAAGTAAAAGTAAGTATCATCAGGAAAATGTAGGGTACTTAAAGTGCTCATATAATGCTTTTTGGCTTTTTCCCTTTCCTTTAGTGTTATATACGTTTTTTGTGCACGTTATAGGTTTACAAAGTGAAAAAGCCCAAAGTCCACCCCAAAGGGACTTACCATCTCCAACAAAAAACACTTTTCACAAACTGCTTCAAACAGCTCTACTGTAGTCCAGCCTTTACTTCAGAGACAAACGTGGTCACTTTGTAACACACGTTATAATGCTCGCCTAGCTGCAGCGTGGCACTCCCTCATACTCTGCTCCTGACTGGCTAGCAGTGCTTACCTAGCTACTGTGCATGTGCGACTCCCAACAAAGATGGGATAGAAGTGGGATGCCTCACTCTGTAGCTAAAACAGAGAGCTCAACACACAGGGTGAAAAGAGGAGCTGCAGCAATGTGCAGTACAACAAAAATATGGTATTTTTTGAAAATGAAAACTGTAAACCTATCCTGAAATAACCTCTAAAAACAATTATGAACCTGAAAATGAGCATAATATGAGCACTTTAAAAGTATTAAAAGTAAAACTACTCAATGCAGGAAAATCCTCACATTTTATCTGGAAACGATCAAAACAGTTCTGTCAATCAGCTAAGTGTTTACTAGGCTAATCATTTCAGCTGGACTTGTAGGCCTGTATATTGTTGGGTAGTTGAATGTGTAATAAAACATTGTGTGAATTGAATGTGTTTTGTGTGCAAAAATCTGTTTAATTAGTAAAGTAACTAGTAACTAAAGCTGTCAGATGAATCTTGTGGAGTAAAAGGTACGAGTAAAGTACAAGTACCTCTAGTTTGTACTCAAGTACAGTACTTGAGTAAATGTACTTACAGTACAGGCCAAAAGTTTGGACACACCTTCTCATTCAATGCGTTTCCTTTTTATTTTCATGACTATTTACATTGTAGATTCTCACTGAAGGCATCAAAACTATAAATGAACACATATGGAATTATGTACTTAACAAAAAAGTGTGAAATAACTGAAAACATGTCTTATATTTTAGATTCTTCAAAGTAGCCACCCTTTGCTTTTTTATTAATATGGGAAAAAATTCCACTAATTAACCCTGACAAGGCACACCTGTGAAGTGAAAACCATTTCAGGTGACTACCTCATGAAGCTCATTGAGAGAACACCAAGGGTTTGCAGAGTTACCAAAAAAGCAAAGGGTGACTATTTTGAAGAATCTAAAATATAAGACATGTTTTCAGTTATTTCACACTTTTTTGTTAAGTACATAATTCCATATGTGTTCATTCATAGTTTTGATGCCTTCAGTGAGAATCTACAATGTAAATAGTCATGAAAATAAAGAAACACGTTGAACGAGAAGGTGTGTCCAAACATTTGGCCTGTACTGTAGTTACATTTCACCACTGTCACAACCTCATTCTAAGAATTAGAATAAATACAGTGTGACCACAGCCTGAGCTCAAACATACATGAGATGTGAACGAGGTTATAGAGGGGAGGAGGAAGAAGAAAATGAATAAAGAACTGAGTGGGGAGGAAGGTAGGAAGAGGTAGTATAATAATTTACCAGTACTCACAGTAGAGATCTTCTGTGGGGCTTTTATTTTTATGGCCTGACGCATATGGCTCTCCAGTGTTGTGCTTGCATGCATGTATATGTGTGTGTGTGTGTGTGTGTGTGTGTGTGTGTGTGTGTGTGTGTGTGTGTGTGTGTGTGTGTCTGTGTGTGTCTGTGTGCTACTGTATATGTCTCCTGTGTACACACTCAGCCTTGTGAACAACAATAAACCTCTGTGAAGGTTTAACTAAAAATTAAACCTTCACCCGATAAGGTCCCCGTGGCTTTTACTATAAATACACACACACACACACACACACACACACACACACACACACACACACACACACACACACACTGGCCATTCAGGCAGGGTACATGGAGCGTGCCACCCACACAAAAATAATGCAGCTGAAAACTCGGAGCATGCATTTGCAAACATATTCAAAGCGTGACTTCTGCAGACCTCCTTATAAGTATATGTCTTATAAGTTTTCATATTACATATTGTCGCTGTCGGGCAGAAACCTCGTATCTCCATATTTCATAATTGTTTTGGGGGAAATCAATGCTCTTGATCACCCTTTACGTCTGTCTGTTGTCTGTGGGTTTTACTGATATTTAAATGGCAATTTTGTCTGACTTCCTCTGAGGTAAATAGCTCAATAAAATGTTTTCAAATGTGCCTTTTTTCATTTCCTGAAAAATAATGGTTTTGGACATACAAGGTTTTCACCCGACAGTGACCATATGCAACAGTATAAGTACAATGTACAGTATACATGCGTAAATCAGTGTGACTGTGATATTTCTTTCATTTTGTTTGTGTGTGTGTGTGTGTGTGTGTGTGTGTGTGTGTGTGTGTGTGTGTGTCTGTGTAAGGTGTATGTAATAAAGGTTTTCATTTGGTTATGGGGCTTCAGAAGGGCCGTCCAGAGAAGCCTTAGATTGGATCTGCTGTGTGTCCGAGGAGAATGGGAAATAACATCAGCCGTCAGGAGAGGAAAGGTGAAAAATAGCCTGTCATCACTTCTCCCTCTCTCTCTCTCTCTCTCTCTCTTTTCTCTCTCATCCTTTTCTTCCTAGCTGTCCTCCCTCTCACCTTTGTAGCTTCCTCTTCCTCGCTCTTTCTCGTACATCTCAAACTCACTGGCTCATAGCTCTGCTCGCGTGTTTTTACTCTCTCTTGTTCCCTCATTGCTTGTGGGGGCTAATAGTGACAAAACGTAGGCGCAAACACAAATCACATTCAAGCTGTAACCGTGTGACCATGTTAAGATTTGTGTTGGCGCAAAGACAGATTTGTGAGGCAGATTGAAATCTGCTCCTATGATTGGCAAACAATTGTGATCATGGTTAAAAACTACAAGACTACTATGATCATGTTTAAGGAAAGACTGTAGTTATGTAAAAAAAAAAAAAAAAAAAGATGACTGTCATTCGGAAACAATGTGCAAACAGCCATCTCCCAGGTTCATGTTACATGTTTAGTTAGTGCCACACTTCTTAGTTTGGGTTAAAATTAGACGTTATTTCACTTCTGGTTAGGCACATGACTCTAAACATGACACTTGTAAAGTAAAATTCTTTTTGCCACTGTCACCGTTCGGTTATGTTTTTGCACAAAAACTACTTTGTTAAGTTTAGAAAAAGATTGGGGTTTGACAAGACTTTGTTTTACATCAGCACATTTGTTCTTTTGTGCATACTCCTAAATTGATGGGCCACACTGGAAATGAGGATCACAATAAGGGCCAGACATGTTGAGTTTATTGACATGCTTTTATTTAGCAAAAAGAAAGTCAGTTAACTTTGTATTATTGCTTGTCTCGTAAATAGCTTTCTCCCATACAGTATGGTCGACCTAAAACCCTAAAAAAGTCAGCAAAAAAGTTTCTTAGCCATCGTAGAATTTAGCAAGTCATGAAAAACACCTTTTTCACAGCCTGAATATTAAAAACTCTCTGCTTCTGTGGGGAAATCTGAGTCTCAAAGTCGGCAAATCTGTCAAATTTTGCACGGCAGTGTCGCATAATTACAGTATGAAAAACAGTTTCCTGATTTTGTTTTTTTGGTATGGTGCACAACTAGTCGGGCCAAAAATAGCTGTGAACCTAAATTGAAATGCGGGCCGGATCAAAATTTGCAAGGAGCCGGATTTGGGCCCCCGGGTCTTGAGTTTGATCGGCGGGGCGGGCACTGCCGGCAGTCGGACTCAAATGACCCATCTGATTGGTAGAGTGCTAACCCGAAT
Organism: Perca flavescens; assembly: GCF_004354835.1. Lineage (NCBI taxonomy): Eukaryota > Metazoa > Chordata > Actinopteri > Perciformes > Percidae > Perca > Perca flavescens. The sequence continues at coordinate 6,016,360 of NC_041338.1, read as the reverse complement.
ACGGGGAGCGGAATGAGCGTGACTAGAGTCTCTCAAAATCTGACGAAAATTTTTTAAACTGACCTTTGTTGAGCTGAATTGAAGCAACATGGCATCATGACTTTGCGTAAACATACACGCCACTTTCCTAAAGCCAAATTATTATCTGGACGCATTTTGGGCCATCCACGTGTATGTCTACGCTGTATACAGCAGACGTAAACATACACACTACGTGGCGTCGCTTAAAATGTTTTTAGAAACACGTTTCGGTGAACAATTTTAGTACAATATCAGATTGTATTCTGAACAAGCCGCCATGACAGTCTGTCTCTTTTTTTCTAAGAATCTATTTGACTCGACACACTCTAAAACCGTGCTTTTCAGACTGATAACTTATTACAGTAATTTAGTCATTAATGAACTTCCTTTGATGTTCCCTCTCTTTTGCTCTCAACCGAAATCGGTTTTCCTTCTGCTTGAATTTCTTCTCTCTCACTTTATTTCACCCTCTGTCAAAGACAGTTTTTTTGGAGAACAGAGTGCGTAGCAAATCTGTGCATGTGTATAAGAAAAGGATAATCACACACAGTGCACACACACACACACACACACACACATACACAAAAAACCATCACAAAGGATGAAAGATAATGATTAAAGGTGAGAGGGTTAAAGCGTCAACCGTGCGTCTGTTAGCATGACAGGTGGAAGGCTGGGGAAAGATGGGACTTGCGAGACGAGTGTGAGAGTGGGAGCGAGGGTGGTAAATTGAAAGAAAAATCGTGGGAGAGGTGAGAAACATCAAGATATATATATATAGCCGTAAGGCAGGTGCAGCTTTGATAAAGAGCGATCATGGTGGAGGAATTGTTTTTCCATTTCCAAATGTGAAAAGAAGCCAAGTGTGTATGTGAAGAGCTGCATATGAAATATGTGACACAAAGACCTTCGACTCATGTATTGATAGATTGATCAGCTGACTGGCTGTCCAGTGAACAAAGACCGGATCCGCGCAGACAAGGAGAGCTACACAAATGGACCTTAACACTCAAACAGTGCGGCCATTTATCACGACAAAAAGCTCTTGTTCTCATCAACTGCTCCGAGCAGTTTTGTTCATGATGTGAATTTTACACAAGTCCTAGAAGACGTGTGAAGTGGGCAGGCACCAAGAAAACGGCTTAATCTAAAATAGAGCGATTCCTTCGCCATAAGCCGCTGCGAAGAGCGCTTTAAATAGATTTGATAGGGAGGTGTAAAGTGGGCAGTCAGTGAATACACTGTTGTGTTCAGCAGAGGAAGCCAGACATGTTGGAGAACATTTGGTACGCAGCACACCCAGAAGAAAAACATGCCACTGTGGCCAACAAGTAGTAGATGCTCATTTTTCTCAGATGAGTGTGGAGCAGGTGATGTCTTCAATTCTAACAAGGTGAGTAGGACACAAGACTGTTTTACATCTCTGTTTATTTAAATGAAAATCGTGTCAGGCCACAGTGTCATTCCTGTGTATGTGTGTGTGTGTGTTCCTTTTTTTTGATTGCATGTGTGTGACTGTTTTAATGTCTGTTTGCAGCTGTGTGCAAATATCAGAGAGGCGTGAGGTGTTGTGTTGACTGAAGATCGATGGTTGATCTCTCAGGAAGAGGAAAAGGCCAATCTTCTACTGTAATAACACTGGCACACTACGCTTGTGTGCGTGTGTTAAAGGGAAAAAAAGAAATATAAAACATGGTTTCCACCTACAAGACATGATGACCAAGGCTTTATTCCAAGGGCGTAACTTTGGGTTCAACATTGAGGGCGTTGAGATCTCCAAATATCTAGAGAGGTCCCGGGACATGTCTGCATGGATTTTTTTTTAAAAGCGACAAAGATATAGAAAAAACTGTTGGAAAAAAGCCACAAAAACGTCTTTATAAACACAATACTTATTCCCTTAAATCGTTATAAAACCTTAAATCAGGTTACCTTAAGTTCAAGTTCACACTAAACTCAGTGGGACCACACTCCAAGCACACACACACACACACACACACAACAAACACACACACAGATACACACAGACAGGCACGTGTAGCCTACCAGTCTCCCGCTCTCAGGTGAAGAACGGAATGGCAAGCGTGTGTCGCAAGCTGGTGTGGTCTCTCTATTCCAATGTCTGGAGCAGAGGTGTCAATTCCAGGTCCAGAAAGTAAAAGTCCTGCCATGTGTTTATTCCACCAATGAACTCAGCCAGCTGATTTCACTAATTAGTAGTGAAATCAGCTGGCTCACTAATTAGTAGTGAAATCAGCTGGCTGAGTTCATTGGTGGAATAAACACATGGCAGGACTTTTACTTTCTGGACCTGGAATTGACACCTCTGGTCTGGAGCCAATAGTGTTAACTGGGTTAGCTACGGTGGCAAAAAAGTACATTCACTTTGCTAAAAAATGGCTTACAAAACACACTCAGTGGCTAATGAGCTAGCAACACACGTGAACTGTCTGTACACTTTGAGTAGAACTATATCCAGCTGCTCACAAAAAAATATGTAGACTTAATGTCTGCGCAAAGACTGTCTAATAGATAGTCCAAGACAACAACTACATACTTTTTTAGTCAGTCAAGCCATCCCTCTTAACCATAGACAGTAGAATGGACCAACAGATCCCGTTGCTCTGGACGGAGACCAGTGAAGGATATTAGAAGCACTTTTCCGGTGATGGCTGAGCGTTACTGAGCAGCCTCCAACTGAGCTTGAAGACGTAGATGTGACGTGAGCAACCTGTCTGAAAGTTTTAAGTCTTCCGGTAGCTGTGCCAAGAGAAATCTCAATCATTCCCAATCTTGCAGAGACAGAGAGTGTAGGTATATGTAAGGAGATAACATAGGCACAGGCTAATTATTGCTAACTAACATGCTAGTTAACATTAGTAATTAAACTTAAACAGCTAATTTAAGTCGAAACTGCCTACGAGCTTCTCCTGTACTATACAGTGATTTCTCGACTGTGTGACAGTAAGTCGCGTGGTTATGACACAATCATTAGCCTATTTTTACAAAAATGTCTGCTACGGAGCCATAACATGAGATACAAGGTAATGGAGCCTTGTCGTGTTTCTTTAGAAATAAACAATGGACAAATAGAGTCTTTAAATGCTTCAGATGTAAAGTTATTCGCTGTCAAAGTGACGTAAAAATGAATGGCAGTCAATGGGATGCTAACAGAGGGTGAGTGCTTGTTAGCATCAAAATAGCGCCATTGGAGCTATGCTTGCCAGACGCTCGCTTACCCCCTTGCTCTTAACACACAATCTTACACTTTTACTTCCTGTTTTCCTGTGATCCCACCCACCTTGACCAATGGATGACCAGTATTACTCTTATTCATGAACTCTTCAAAGTAACACAAAACATTTATAACTATACATTTGTGTCTTTTAAACATATTTATTTCACTGTACAATACCTAATGTTTTTTTTTTTTTTTTTTTTTAACTAAGTCACATATATTTAATCAAGATGGCAGTTTTTTTCATCAAAAAATGTCCTGGTGGACATAAAAGGTGAAAACGTGTCCCCTCGTGGGCAAACATCTTTTATGAGAGGTTTAACATTGATAAGTAGTCAAACAATCAACTGAATTGCAGCAGTGAGTCCCACCAAACTCAGAAGGGAACCAGGAATAGTATATTATGTCAGTCACCAATTGCACTAATTAAAGGAAGGTAACCTTTGTCACACAGTACTTGGGTGAGTTTGAAGGCAAGTCCAAGGCTGTGGTTATTTCCTGAAGTAGGACGTACCAGTCCAGGCCTGGTGCATATTTCTTTGTAAAAGGTCTTAGAAGGCTTTGTTAGCCCAATCCTGCAGCTAAAGTGAAACATGGTTCCATGGTTGTTACTTTTACACCAACAGGAAACTATTATTCCAAAATGTTATATTACCAAACAAACCAAAACTCCTATATGCACCCAAGTAAAATTTCTTCTCCTTTTGGTATTACTGTAAAACAAGTGTGCCCACTCGATAATTACATTGCTGAGGGTGAAAACATTTTCACAACAGTTTACGCCCATAAATTAAGTAAAAGATATTCCATCCTAAACTCTTCCACTGCAGCTACCTTTAAGGCGAGCAGTGCACAGAACACTAATTAACACTCCCAGCTTGTGTGTGTGTGTGTGTGTGTGTGTGTGTGTGTGTGTGTGTGTGTGTGTGTGTGTGTGTGTGTGTGTGTGTGTGTGTGTGTGTGTGTGTGTGTGTGTGTGTGTGTGTGTGTGTCTGTGTGTGTGTGTGTGTGTGTGTGTGTGTGTGTGTGTGTGTGTGTGTGTGTGTGTGTGTGTGTGTGTGTGTGTGTGTGTGTGTGTGTGTGTGTGTGTGTGTGTGTGCGTGCATGTTTCAGTCTGTTAGTGTGTTAAATTCATCTGATTGGATTGTGAAGATGAAAACTTGAGATTTCTTCTCATGCCCCCAATTAAATGAAATATATGCAGAGAGGAGCGCCTGACTGGTCCCTTTACTTCATCCGCATATTAAGGGGGAGATGGAAGTTAAGGGAGAGAGGTGAGGTACGCTGCTGTGGGGGGATGGGAGACAATAGCCACTTTCCGACCAAGTAGTTACAGGAACGTAGTTATAGGAAAAGTCCATTTCTAAGCAGATCTACTAACTACTCTCCCCCAAAATCGTTTTACCATTTGCATTCGCACTGTCTCTGAGCATGACGAGCTAGCGGCAGGGGCAGGCGCTGGCTGGCTGTCACCTCACTTCATGGAGCTTCTCAACAATGAAAACTTTGAAGTAAAATGTCAATTCGGCGTAGATTTTCGCAAGACTGCGTATATTCGAAATCTAAACAGTTCATTTCTCACCTAAAACGTTGTCAGAAGTGAATTTAGTTATGAATAAGATTGTTAAAATTGTCCCGTTGTTGGTCTGTCTGTACCGGAAACCCGACCCTCGTTGACCTAGGTCCCTATGCGGAAAAGGGAACAGCGAAAAGACCCTGCCCTGAAGTAGGAGCTGAAAGAGTTACAGGAACTGCGGCCAGAGGAAGTTAAAAATCCCCAAATTGGTCCAGTCAGAACACGAGAAAAAAAAGGGTTCTAGGAAGGTTATCTTCTAAGAACTGCAAAGATCCCTCCGGTCGGAAAGCAGCTAATGATGCCGATAATGAAGAAGCCAAAACATCTTGATCGCCTCCTGGTGGCCGGCTGCAGTATAGGTAATAAACCTATACTGGATGGGACACAGACCAAAGTTAAAAATCAAAGTACAGGTCAAATAAAGTTTCCTTTTAAAGTATTTTTAGGTAGTTCTGATCACGCTGTTTGTTTAAAGGTACACTGTGTAGGAATTCCTCCCATCTAGCGGTGAAATTTTATTTTGCATTCAAATGTCTAGCGCCTCGCTTTTTCAAATGCGTGTTGCAACTACCGTAGCCGTTATGTACCAAGAAGCTATGACAACATGTCTTCCAATTTTTGCTTTTTTGCCGACGAGGATTCCTTCACCTGTGGCTCGGCATAAGTATGATCCTCCATTATGAGCTAAAGTGCAGTGCAGGCTTTCAAATTTGCCGGGGCATTGACAAGCGCCTGTCACTGATCTCCTTCTCCGTTTCAGCTGGTTTCAGTCACGTGATGCTGGCTCTGAACAAAAACGCGTTGTGGATTAGCTAGACAGGTAGGCTAGTGCTTTATCTCCCTCTCAGCGATTATAGTTTTTCAGAGGTGTCAAGTAACGAAGTACAAATACTTTGTTACCTTACTTAAGTAGAAATTTTGGGTATCTATACTTTACTTTAGTAATTATTTTACAGCAGACTTTTTACTTCTACTCCTTACATTTTCACGCAATTATCTGTACTTTCTCCTTTTTACATTTTAAAAATAACCTCGTTACTCCTATTTCAGTTCAGCTGGTTTTCATTCCGGCTCGTCATCATTTAAAATTACACACAAAAAAAACAACTTATCCAGATAAATCGCGCCATCTGGATAGAGTGAATTTGATTGTGGTGGATGAGAAGTATAAACATATACCATTCCGACACCCTATTGGTTTGTACCTCATCCATCGCACCTGCACAGACCCGGTGCTAATACGCCACCGGTGCCTTAACGACCGTTATCTACTGACCGAATAGCAACGTGGATTTTGGGGCCTTATTAGGTGCTATTTAAATGCCTGCGCTTCTCTCTGAAGCTCCGAAAACGGACGTTAGAGGGAACTGAAACATCACCGCACGGGACGCTAGTTAACACTACAGTTGACAGCAGGTAACGTTAGCCTACCGTTAGCTAGTAGCTGGAGTAAACAAAACGGTGTAAAAGTGATTGTAACACCAGACTGTAAATGCCGTTGTCTGAAAAACACAGAAGAGATGTGTCACCTTTTCAGCCATTCTGAGTTTGCACATATGATTTTAATATAACATTATAGTCATTATGGCCTTTAGAAAATGTTTTTAATGTGGAGGTGGGGTAGTACACTATAGGCCCCTGTGGGGCGGGCTAAGCTTTTGTCCTTAATGGCATTTTTTTTCCCTTACGTTACTTTTACTTTTATACTTTAAGTAGTTTTGAAACCAGTACTTTTACACTTTTACTTGAGAAAAAAGCTTGAGTTGATACTTCAACTTCTACAGAAGTCTTTTCAAACCCTAGTATCTGTACTTCTACTTGAGTAATGAATGTGAATACTTTTGACACCTCTGTAGTTTTTCAAAATGGCAGAACAACATGGAAGCCTCCTTGGACTTGCCCGTCCAATGTAAATACAGATAAGAAATTCTTCGCTTACGAGGATAAGTCAGATCATTGGCAGAGGTAATTCAATGAGGACATATTTATGAATGAAGACATTGATTTTAGCTAATAAAATACTTCAAACACTACACAGTGAAAAGGTAAACTCAAGAAGATATATGTGAAAATGCCCTTAGACCTCAGAGGGTTAAAGACACGCAAAATCCACACAGACAAGCCTAAGGCTGAAGATAAAATCAGTACCACCAGTAACCGTGTAGTTGCTGTGACATATACTCAGTTTAAAAAAAAAGGGGGAGGGGTGAGATGGGAGGAACAGGGATAGGGCTGCAGGGAGAGAGAGCATGGGGCAGGGGTGGTGGGGCGGCTGGCTAAGAGCTCAGAAGAAGACAGAGGCCAGTGAAAAGCACAGCTATTTAAAACACAGTGAAGAGAGGCAGTGGTGATTTTAGACCCTTTTTAGGGGGGCTACATATATAAAAAAACAAATTCTTTTTTTTTTTATCAATTTCATAGCTTCAAGTTAGAGTTTGCGAACTTGTTACAGGTTCAAAGAAACAGGTTTAACATCCTATGTCACTGTCATCAATGCTAGGCACCTGTAAGAAAAGTTTTATTTTTATACATATTTATTGTTTACACCTCATTAAGAACAGTCCATTATCATTTCCTTTGATTCTGGTAGTCCAGTTTCATATGTTCAATATTTTGCATTTATCCCCTGTTATAATAATAAATACATATATTCATTGTTATCCAGTGAAATTACTGATTAAGCAGGGGGGGTTAACGTTTTTGCAAGGCACTGTATCCGTGTCACATTCTCATTATGGACTGAGCCCCCCCTAAAGGTCTGATCCTAGAATCGTCCCTAAAGAGAGGAGAGGACCAATTCAACTATAGCACTTACTTTACATGCTGTTAATGGAAAAGATGGAGTGATGGATAGAGGGAGGGAAAGATTGTGAGTGGAGGAGGAGATGGGTCAGGGGTCGAGAGAACGTAAAAAATGTCTCCCAAAAAAATCTGAGCTGCATGGAGGGGAAAACGAATGAAATAGCTGCGTGTCAAAAACAGAGAGGACATTTACACCCTCTCTTATAATGTTATTCTGGAGCAGCACCAATTCAATTATGGCATGAACATGTATACTAAGTGTCTCCCCTGTGCTTTCTGACCACGGTCGGAAAGCTGTAGCAGGAAAAGTTAACCCTCTCCTTGATTTAATGTTGTTTATGGAAAAGGAGAATCTAGGAAATGAGTAAGGGGGAAATGCATTGCTACCAAGGCACGGCCAAAACGAACCAATCACAGTTGTTGCGGTCTGCGTCACTGCGACGTGCTGTTACATTTTTAAGAGGTGCGCGTTAGAGTGCGGATCGGGCCGCGTTTTTTTGTCCGAGCCCGGCCCGCGTCCGACAGAGCAGTAACCGAGCCCGGCTTGAGCTTGACAGGCATTAAGATATTTACGTCCGAGCCCGACGCGAGCCCGACGCGAGCCCGACACAGTTAAAATCTCATTATTTTTCTCATGCTAATGACACATGTACGTTTGTAGGAGCGCATCAGCTCACACGGGACAACAAGCACACGTTAACACAGGCACGCAACCTACATAATAAGCTTTTTTAAATTTAAAATGTTCAATGCCTTATGTGATGTGACCGAGCCCGACCCGAACCCGAACATCACTTCTAAATATCTGTCTGAACCCGGCTCATTGGGTTCCACTTGGTCCCGACGGGCTCGGTTCGGGTATCCATCCTCTAGTGCACGTATATTTCATGCAGGACCAAAAATTGGCCTTTATCGCTAGACTGCTTGAAACTAGTGACTGAGTACTTTCTCTTAATAGGCTGCTCTGCTTGACTGTCAATGTATCTGCTGTCTTAGGTTAACTTGACTTTGTTTGTGCTGTTTTCTTAAAGTGCTCGTATTATGCTTTTTGGCTTTTTCCCTTTGCTTATATATATCTTTTTTTGTGCATGTTATAGGTTTAAAAAGTGAAAAAGTCCAAAGTCCACCCCAAAGGGACTTACCATCTTCCAGAGAAAACACTGTTCACACACTGCTCTAAACAGCTCTACTGTAGTCCAGCCTTTACTTCAGAGACAAACATGCGTCACTTTGTAACACACGTTATAATGCTAGCTGCTAGCGTGGTACGCCCTCTGCAACTGACTAGCTAGTAGTCCTTACCTAGGTACTGCGCATGTGAGACTCCCAACAAAGATGGGACAGAAGTGAAATGCCTCACTCTGTAGCTAAAACAAAGAGCTCAACACACAGGGTGAAAAGAGGAGCTGCAGCAATTAACAAAAATATGGTGTTTTTTTTGAAAATTAACCCACATAAACCTATTCTGGTTCCTAACCTCTAAATACAATCATGAACCTGAAAATGAGCATAATATGAGCACTTTAACTAAGATTGTGACAGTTTGGATTCTGTTTCACTCTGGTCTAAGAACCAGTTAGAGTTAGGTTGCTTTAATTTGATTTCTAATTCTGTCAAGGGCTGATTAGTTGTGAAGTGTGTTGTTGTTGAGTTGTGGTTAATGAGTTTCTATTGCTCAGCCATCACCAGCAGGGGCTTTGTTTGACTCATAAGCAGGGGTTTATCATTGAGGTGAACAGGTGCCACATGCACATTTAAAGAGGTTACTTCCCTAAACAACAAACACAAAAGAGGAGGGAAGAGTAAATCACGCCTACACGTGTGGTGCATAGAAATTCACCAGAACGCAGGAAACAAAGTGTTTAATGCTCATAATTTGTAGTGGGCACAACTTGCCTCAACTTGCCTCAGCAAAACACGCTCTGTCAAGCAAAGAAGAAAGGAACGTAGGAAAATTCAGTTAAACATTTTCAATTTTTGCACCTCCAGTGGTAGTATCTAAAAAGGCGCTGTGGTAGACAGCAATGCACGCTGCTACCCTCTATGGGTCACTCACTACTGATGGGTTAGAAGAAGACAAATCAGAAACAAACAAAAATATAGGCAATGGAGGAATAAAGTGAAACACAGACAGGTGACAAATAAAATGACTTTGCTGCAGACTCTGCTGCAGCTTGCCCTTACACACTAATAACATCAAATTTGTAGAAAATGAAAAGCACTGTTCTGATGTCACAGCTGGATTGCTATTAGGATTGTTGCCATTAGGATTGTTGTGTTTTAAAGGAAAACAAAAAGGTTGGGAGGCAGTCCATTAGCTGTGTGAGTCACTGCACCGTCCCGGTCACAGCCTCTTTCTCTCTTGCCTGTGAAAAATCACCGACGTGATGCTCCGGGAAGGCTGACAGCTGTGTAAAGCAGCACACACTTACACCTGTCCAGTCACATTACAAGTCCAATTATTCCCAGAAAATAAACAGCAGTGTTCACTGTAAAAGTCCCGCACTCTGCATCCACCCTGTGTTTGTAATACAGCCATAGTCCTACACTGCATTTCCACGTCTCACTCTTCTTGTCACACCTGTCTATTTTTAACTAACTGTAACACTTGGAGCAGCAGGCCACTTTTTGGCTCTGTTCAACAGATGGAGCACTCTAAAAACAAGGGAACCATTGTTACATATTTAAATATGGTTATTGTGATTTCTCTCACCATTACTGTAAAACTCATTTGAATTTACTTTCACATCAGCTCCCCCTTTAAGCAGACTCACACTTTTTATATGAAAGTGCAACCCTGCACTTTTGTTCTCCCAGTTATTTTGGATGGTCTTTTTTGCATGCTCCTTTGTTGGTTCTTTTGTACTTCACTGTATACTGTGTGTGTGTGTGTGTGTGTGTGTGTGTGTGTGTGTGTGTGTGTGTGTGTGTGTGTGTGTGTGTGTGTGTGTGTGTGTGTGTGTTGGTGGTGAAGGTTTTTTTTTTTTTGGGGGGGTGTTGCAGGTAAAGGTCAAAGCTGACAGCCTTTTAGCAATGCTGCCAACAGCGCACAGAGCAAAACACATAGACAGACAGGCGGATGGAGGAAGAAATGTGTGCAGAAACAGACATAAAGAATGAAAGAGATGGATGGCTGATGGGCGGAGGGGGAAGGGGGGGGGTAGCTAAATAGCTGGCCAGATGGATGATGAATGGATAGAAGACAAGAATACAAAGCAGATAGGCAAAGGGATGGATGGATGGATGGATGGATGGATGGATGGATGGATGGATGGATGGATGGATGACATTTTAATAAGAAGTTATAACTGTTGTAGTCTCGCTTTGCCAGACCTTCCTCCACAGCGCTGCAAAGGAGGGTCTGGCTAGTACACACAGCATTCCGGGATGCAAAATTACGAATCCCACTATGGCCACGCCAAGATCCGCCCTACGAAGCAGCTCGATTGGTTGGGGTTAGGCATTTGACCTTGAGTGGTTAAGGTTAGGATAGCGATTGGTCAGGGGATAGGACCTGGGGGGTCAACAAATGGGGTTACATTACCTTGCGTAAGCATGGACGCCTGGCCAATAAATGCTATTGAAGGGCAGGTCTTGGCTTGGCCATAGTGGGATTCGTAATATCGCTTCAGGGATGGGAGAAAAACGTGCTCTGGTTTATTGCCATTTCTATAAACCAATCAAAATCATCATGGGCTAAGCGCTGCAGGGAGCCCCGGTGCCACTGGAAAATAGCCTCGGGAAAGAACTTAGTAATAACTACTTAATAACTTAATAACTGTAGTATTACTTCTCTTTTATTTTATCTTTTATCACAGTCTTTTGGTGATCACATGTTACTTAAAGCTGTATTAATAAGTTATTTTTCTTTCAGTGGAACAAGCTGTCAACACAAAACTTACATACATGTTAAAACAAGGTTGACATGGCAAATGTGTTAGGAAAAACATGTTGCCTATTTACACATCCAGCAGATCAATCTGGAGTTGTGTTTCAGCCCACCCGAAGAAGTAATATATTCAACCTCCTTCTAGCTCCAATTTGGTCTCCACCAACCGACAATTTCTGGGCCTGAAACGTGTAGCCTTAAACCTGCTTTTCATCTAATTTCCAGCAGGGGGCGACTGCACTGGCTCCAAAAAGAAGTCTGTTTCTATAGAAGTCTATGGGAAAATGAGTCATTGCTTTACTGATCCCTGTAGAATGTGCTTTTTATACTTTTTTTTTTTTTTAATAACTAGCCTAATTGTTAATACGCAGGATGTGTATACAGTCATGTGAAAAAATTAAGACACCCATGCCAAAGTTGACTAAAAAGAGGAATAAAAAAATAATCTTTTGGAAATTGATCTAAATGCCTTAATTTAAAAAAAGAGGAAAAATCCAACCTTTAAGGACACCAATTTTGTTTGTGAATGAATAATGTATCGTAAATAAATAAATGTTCTTCCTTAAAATACAGGGGGCATAAGTCAGTACACCCCCTATGTTAAATTCCCATAGAGGCAGGCAGATTTTTATTTTTAAAGGCCAGTTATTTCGTGGATCCAGGATACTATGCATCCTGATAAAGTTCCTTTGGCCTTTGGAATTAAAATAGCCCCCCATCAACACATACCCTTCACCATACCTAGAGATTGGCATGGTTTTATTTCAGTTAGCCTAATAGCTGGTTTGATTTGCATTGAGAGATGATCTTATGGAAAGTAGCCCATGCCAATCTCTAGGTATGGTGAAGGGTATGTGATGATGTGGGGCTATTTTAATTCCAAAGACCAAGGGAACTTTATTTTTCACTTTATTATTCATTCACAAAGAAAATTGGTGTCCTTAAAGGTTGGATTTTTTTCATTTTTTTAATTAAGGCATTCAGATCAATTTGCAAAAGATGATTTTTTTATTCCTATTTTTAGTCAACTTTAGCATGGGTGTCCTAATGTTTTCACATGACTGTAGATCAAATTTATAGGTGACTATCTGATTGGTCCAAGAAAGTTGAATTCCGTGTAGGTTACACCTGACACTGTGTCCATTTCTTTATTTATCCAATTGAACATTCTTACTGTTGTCCCCATTATGGCATGTAAGAATCAGTGTAATTGAGTACTACTCCCAGTTTAACAAACTGGCTACTGACAAGGATTGCTGGTTTGCAGGCGGCTCCATGCAGACCCCTCCCTGTCTTGTCCCTGGTTCCATTTAAGTTCATTTGTTTTGCTATCAGGGATGTTGTAACAGGGTCACAGGCGAGCCGCATCCCACAAATGGCTCCCCGGAAAAACGCAGGAGCAGGAGAGCAGAGAACAAGGTGACATGTCTAAAACCAGGAAATATGGACACAAAGGCTAAATCAGGATGTATGAACGGAGAGGAGGCGCAACAAGGAAATATGAGGTTAGGAGAGCTGCAGAAAGGAGGAAAAGGTTGTATGTGGAGGGCATGAGAAAGATGAAAGCAAGAAAAAGAAAGGGAAATGGAAAGGCCAGTGAGCTGAAGGGAGCAAAAGAAGAGAGAAGGAAAGATTAGGATTTAAAAAAAGAGAGATCTCAGAGGTCTTGCTTGCCCAGGTGTGTGTCTCTGTGTCTACGCATGTGTGTATGTGTGTTAAGGATGAATGCACTTGCAAGAGGGGGGAGACAGATGAGAGGCACTGACTGAAGTGACACTGCATCCCTACTCTCATCATCCGTAAGACTCAGGAGGCACCTCACACACACACATACACACACACACACAAAGCAAAGGAAGCAAAAGGAAAGATGTGACAAAGAGCAGAACAGAGGGAGCAATGTATCAGTCCACAGGGAATAATGAAGAAAAGAGTGACATGAACATCGTCAGGCTGAGACACCCATCCACCGCTTCAAACCGTGATTTTGTTCCAACGGGGTAAATTCATTCAGCTTTGCTCTTACATTCTTACATTACTTTGGAGTCATAGAGAAGAGCGAGAGGGCGTCAGATGTAGATAGGAAGGATTTTCAGTCAGCTGACATGATCAGTCCAATGACCATGGTTTTGAGTGAAATGTGTGCACAATAAGTAGAGGCTAAGATGGACGGAGCAATGCACGGAAAACACACGCTACCCAACTTTATTAGCATCTTCTCTCACAATCTGCACAAATTAATTTCCAGAGGTAGTCAAGACAAATCCAGCAAGAAACCATATACAGGTAAAACAGCAGCATCACAACATCTTACAGGGTTACTTTATCTTCCCTGCAGATCCCATGGCAGCAGCTTCACCAACGGATACCCAGAGAAAAAGAATCAGAGCAACATAGAACTGATAACTCAGCATATACTTTTTACTTTATACTTTATTAGTCCCATCACTGGGAAATTTGTCTTGGACACCGTGCATAGTCTAGTCATGCAAAGCAACATGATCAAAGTACATAAAACACATGATCAAAATACATAAAACAGAATAATAGATCATTCACACAATACAGCATCCATTAAAACAAATAAGATAAATTTAAAAAAAAGAAAAGCACAAGAAGGCAGTTCACAGTATTTCATTTCTATTTAGCGCCTTGATTGCATTAGGATGTTAAGACCATTCTGGATTCCACAGATAAGATTGGGAAGACCGCTTACCACTTGTATACACATATTTTTTCATGTTAAGTGAGATCTAATCAAATGGTAATCTAAGCGTTAACATTAAAAGCGAGTTCATTCTTGAATCCATCCACCTGGAGCTTAACTCCCACTGGCACACTGTTACAATCAGTGGTGTAGTCTACGTCATACGCAGGTATACAACATATTTTTGTGACAGAACTTTTCTCGCCAGCTATTTGTATTCACACATACGGGGTCGAATAATGTGACAGCAAACTAAACTAACACTGCAGAACATGCAGAGAGACTTTTCTCATCTTTCATCAACCCGCTCCTCGCTGAGCGCAGTGTGTGCGTAACGACCGGGCCCAAATGCTTCGCCTACACTGACGCCATTATCCTCCCTTCACCGTGCATTTAAGACAAATATAGGTAGCCTATTTTATTTTGTCCTCGTTGCTTTGGGGTCAACTTTTGTGATCCAGGCTTAGGTATCTGTTTTTGATATATTTTGAATGTCATCTGTGTTTTCCTTCTCATAGGATAAAAAAAGGTATTCCCACCATAAATTGGTGCATAAAAGTGCACCAATTTATGTGCAGATAAATAAATTTAGTGTGCATAATGCAGTAATAAAGTGTGCAGAATGCTGGAAATGAAGTCTTTGATGCTCAAAATAACCCTGGGGGAGGACACCCAGACCCCACACTTTGATATGACCAGATATGATATGTACCTGAGTATGACTTGAGGTATTCATTAATCTTTCAAAACCCTCTCAGCAAGAAGTTCTCCTTTGGAAGTGGATGGCATCTCGTTTTGTGACACTCCCAACAGTAAAATAAAATGAATGGTGATCAAAAATAACACATTGATTCTCCCATATACAAATTTCAGTTATTGTGAATGTGCCTTGGCTAAACTATCATTTGGTCACAACACCATGGATAATGCATGCATATCCAGGGTGTGTAACCCATAGATTTGTCTAATGGAATTCCATTGCTAGGCAACAGCCTGGCCCCTTGTTAACTTCCTGTCAGTTAATGCCATTCACATACACTGTAACAGGAAATCAACTTGAGGCCATTTAGAATGATTATGTTTACAACTGTGAAATGGTCTGGTGGACATGATTGAATGTTTTGTAATGGAGCTTTTTTTTTTCGGCAAATGCAGCATGTTGAATTGGCCGCACACACAGAAGGCCATCTTCATTTTATCTGATCATTCCAATACACTATGGGGCTGTCAAAATTGGCCAAAAATTAAATTTTAATATGTCTTTAAAAAAACACTCACATCGGTTCAAACTATTCAAATAGGTCCATCTATTTTTGCGCATTATGTTCATAGGAGAGCAAACCAATAGAATGAGATACATAACTACTATTACTATTACTATTTATTTTAACATAAACATGTATTTTAAAAGATCTACATACCTGACAGCAAAATAAACAAATAAAATAATATCCTGTATTGTAAAACTTAATTTAAAGGACGAGTCCCTCTGCGTTCTTTAACCGGGTTTTTGCAAATGGAAACTCCCACCTATTCTCAGCAAACACCAGTGATGTGAGCATAGACTGTAAACATAATGGACGTAGCAGCAGTGATGTCACCCATTGGTTTGTGGTCTGCTGTTTTGAAGACTCCAGTTTGGCAATTTGGCAGTCGCCATCTTGTTTTTTTGAAACCAGACGTCATGATTTTTGACAATAGGGTGGAGCTGGGGAGGAGACGCGGACAAACCAGTGTTGTTAATGGTTGCAGTGCCGCTGGGCTGCGCTAAACGCTAAAGAGGGAAAGTTGCCAATTTTCAACCCTTCTGAAGTGAGTCATCCAGCAGAGATTTACCGGTGGGTAAACATGGACCTCAGGCTACTGCCGCCATTCATCTGCATGTACGGCAGTACAGAAAATCTGCAAACGTTCCCTTAAGTCACCAGCTAACGCTAACAGTAGCCAGCTAGCTTGGTTGGCTGAACAAGACACTTTTAGGCAGCCAAAATGTTCCAATTAACTTTGATAAACACACAGTGAGAGGGTCAAAGTTTAAAACGAAAATATTGACACTCATGTTTTTGAACACCCAAAATCCTCCACCCCAAAATATTCTCGGCTATGTTATTGTACACAGGTCCATTATTAGCATTGCTAAGCCTCTGTACTGATTCACAGCTGAGTGTAGCAACGCCCTAAAGCATCCTCTTGCTTTATCGTCATTTTTTAAATAAATGGGACATTTATAGCATATGAAAGCATATTGCTATCGCCAGATATGACAACTTTGTTCAGCTCATTTTCTGTAACCAGTGTAGCATTAAAGCATAGCAGAATTAGCAAGCAAGCTAGCCGCTCGTTAGTTGGTTACGGCCGGCTGGACGGTCTCTTTGCCTCACTCTGGGAGGAGAGCAGATGGCAGCTCGAGATATGGACAGGTTAGCTAGATAGCTAGCTGGCTCAGGTTGTCTGTCTGAGCCGCAGGGGCCGTAGACAAGGCCCCCAGGAACAGCACCATGTCTTAAAGCAACCATGGGGTTAGAGGCCAACGGTCGAATTGCAAAGTCTGACAACCCTCTGGCCCAGAAAGACTTTTCCTATAGACTTTGCATGGTGAAAAAAACTTCTATATTTTAGCGGATCATTTTTTTCGGAGTACTTCAACTTACCAGTCCAAACACTTTGTTGAAAGTCATGTTTTAAAATGTTTAACATGCATAGCCGAATCCAGAATTATTTAACAAGGCATGATGAACACACATAATGAACGCTAGCAGACCTACGGTACTGCACCCACGTCGCCCTACACGCTGCAAATGGCAAGCTTTGAAGAACATTTAGACTTGCTTGGTTCTTTTGGGGAATGATTGTAAAGACTTACAAAGAACATGTTTACAGCATTTACTGTTTTCGGACCGATTGATGGGATTGCTGCAAACACTGGTAAGAGCAAATTACGTTTAACCATGTATCCAGCTAATTTATATAGCTCATTTTACTGTATTCTGTGAACAGTTAACATGCAGGGTGCACCTAAACAAGTTCCTTGATATGCAGAGCCACGCTCGCTGCGTCTGGAGCTTAGCGTCACCCAAGATGATTGTGATTGGTTTAAAGAAATTCTGCTTTGAGAGTGTTGGGACATTTACGAACGATTTTCTACACTAGCATGCCTCATAACAGTTTTTGTCGATTGCTAAACGACAGTCGTCACAGCTGAAGCCACATGTGCAAAACTCTAACTACAGTCTGCATTGCCAACAGTCACCTGAACTAAACAGTTCACATCACCTGCAAAACTCATTCCAAGCAACACAACTCTTCACACACGTCTCAAAACAGGCAGAGCAGCCAAACACTATGAACAATCCTCATCCAGATAACACACACTGTCACTCAGAACACACTGAGAGCAAAAACACTAGCGTCAAACACCAATAAAGAACATAAAAACTTTTAATATTTACAGTTTGAATCATTTAAGTGACTTCACACTAATCAATAGTTTATTTACAGGTTGTTGTTTGTTTTTTTATTGCTAGACGACAGTGGGCACAACTGGAGTCACATGTGCAAAACTCTAACTTCAGTCTGCACAGCAGCAGTTCAGGTGGACCAAACTCTAGTTCGTTTTTCATTGCTTGAACACAGTTTTCAAAACTCTACACACTTATGTCATGGCTTTAACCACAACCTGCACAACACTGTGGATGTATAGCACTTTGTTCAAATGCTAATACACTGCTGTCAAATCTGTTAACCAAGCATTCAAAACAGTACGGATTTCAGCCTGGTGCATTTCAAACACTGCTGATTGCAATGCTTTCTTGTTTCAGACTTGCTAGGGAACACATACTGTAGATACATTATATAGGGAGAGCTCATAAAGCCTTTTTTGGAAATAAGGAAACATCAAATAAGAACGAAACAGTCATACATTGTACTGTTTGAGAGAAACAGTGAACAGGTAAAAGAGCAAACATACCAATATGTTCAGGTAACATGTCTGACGTTACATACACAGTTGTGAAAATGTGAAAAATACTTCCTTTACTATAGTAAAACTGCGCACTTACTGTTTTTCACAAATTAATGGAGGTGTAAGCAATGGGAACACCACAGTCATTTGTATTTAGAGATAATGTAGGTTCACGGCAAGAGAAGACATCCAATTTGTTGATAAAAAAAACTTGTAAAACTCCTGGACTATTATGTACCTTTAGTTTGTAACATTTCCAGTAATTACGTAAATTACTACAGACAAAATAAAAAAAAAATGTAAAAAATAAAATGTGTTTGACCCTATCCTATCAATATGGGCCAACATTTCTAAAGAATGCTTCCAGCACCTTGTTGAATCAATGACACAAAGAATTAAGGCAGTTCTGAAGTCAAAAGGGATTCCCCACACCATTACACCCCCACCACCACCAGCCTGCCCAGTGGTAACAAGGTATGGCGGATCCATGTTCTCATTCTGTTTACGCCAAATTCTGACTCTACCATCTGAATGTCTCAACAGAAATCGAGACTCATTAGACCAGGCAACATTTTTCCAGTCTTCAACTGTCCAATTTTGATGTGCTCATGCAAATTGTAGACTCATTTCCCTATTTTTAGTGAGGATGAGTGGTACCCGGTGGGGTCTTCTGCTGGTGTACCCCATCCGCCTCAAGGTTGTGCGTGTTGTGGCTTCATAAATGCTTTGCTGCATACCTCGGTTGTAACGAGTGGTTATTTGAGTCAAAGTTGATCTTCTATCAGCTGGAATCAGTCGGCCCATTCTCCTCTCTGACCATTTTCGCCCCCCAGGACTGCAGCATACTGGATGTTTTTCCTGTTTCAGACCATTCTTTGTAAAACCCTAGAAATGGCGTGAAAATCCCAGTCACTGAACAGATTGTGAAATACTCAAACCAGCCTGTCTGGCACCAACAACCATGCCACGCTCAAAGTTGCTTAAACACATTTTACTTCCGGTGTCATGGCGGCAGTATAGTATACCTCGGCGTCCACCTTCCACAAACTTAAGATAATCTATTATCTGTGCGGTCAGCTCTCCACTTTTTATGGATGAACCTTGACTTTAAAAAAGTATTAGCCAGGAGTAAATGCGAAAAACAATACAAACCATTGCTGCCCAGAGAAGCGTGATGGATGAAATTCAGGGAGAGCTTGGTGAGCAAAATGCGGCTCTGGTGAAAGCAATGGAGGAAATTATGGAGAAATACTTCAACGAGTCCGACGAGAAATCAGAAGCTCGTTTCAACAGACTTGAGAAGCGAATTGACAATATGCATGCAACTCTTTCGCGGCATACGGAAGAGATAAGGATCATTCGCACTGAATCAGTGAATCTTCGGGAGCGTACTGCTAATGTGGAAAAAATGTCCGCCTTATGCTTGAAGAACCTACAAACCTACGAAGCTAAACTAATTGAGATGGAGGACAGGGCACGCCGGGATAACCTGCTCGTATTCAACCTCAAAGAAGGAACTGAGGGAGCGAACGCTCGTGCCTACCTGACGTGGAAGATTGTGGAATGGTTCCCTGCCCTCGAACCATCTCTGCTTGAGCTGATGAGGTGCCACCGCCTCGGGAAACCCCCCACGCATGGCTCTACAAAGCCACATCCTCGTCCGCTTATGGTTAAGTGCCTTCGTTTCACGGATCGGGATCGCCTGCTTGGAGAGGCGAGGAAAAGTCCACCTGAGGTGGATGCCAATCTATTGAAGTTCACTGCAGACTACAGTGAGGCTACAACAAGGCGTCAGAAGCCGTGCTTTAAGATCATGTATGAGGCTCGTTCCCATGGATTCGAGGCATTTCTTCTTTACCCAGCTACAATCAAGCTCTCGCGGGGGAAAGACTTTCCAGGAGGTGAGCAAGGCTGAAAAGTTTGTTGCTTCCCTGAAGGATTAAGAACACTGGTGGGGATAAATAACGTTATTTCAAAGGGTAAGACTAACGTAATAAACTTATCTCAACAAAATGTTTTCAGGAATCGCTCGGGCTGTTGAGCTATATGATACTTCTTTTTCTTTTTTTCGTTTGTTTAATCTCTTTTTCGTCATTGGTCCATTCATTCATTATTATACCTTGATTTGAGCTTATGTATATTTATTTTATAGTCAGCAGTTAATTTGCTAGCACTTTTTAGTCTACGTCTAAGCGGACAGCAAACTACTCTGTTAAGGGCTATGGTTAAAATGGCTCGAGGATAACTATTAGTTTGCTCAAATCTGTATGGCACAATGACCCGCAGCATAAAGGCAAACTCTATATTTTGTTGGAGGGTGGGGGGGCTGTGACTGTCTCGCCAAGATTACTGGTATATTTTTGGGGAGGGTGGGTAATCTTCTCTTTTTTCTGAGAGGACTTTGGATGGTTGAGGAAGAGCATTTTTTGTTTGTTTATATGGTAGTTGTTGTTGCTGTTTTTTTTTATTATCTCTTTTTTTTTCTTATTATGTCAGCTTATTTTCCTTATTATTTCTGTTTCCTTTTGTGTGTGTGTGTGTGTGTGTGTGTGTGTGTGTGTGTGTGTGTGTGTGTGATGGAAGGGGGGATGCCGATCCGAGCACTGACCTTATCCAAACTTTGTTTTTTGCTAAATACTGTCCTTGTCTGGTTCATTTATATGTATATGCTAAACTATAACATGAATAAATATGAGTAGTATCAATGTTATGTCATGGAATGCATGAGGCTTTAATTCTCCCCAGAAGCGCATAAGTACTCTGAAGCTTCTTCTAAGAAAGAATATTCACTTTGCTTTTATTCAAGAGTCTCGTTTTCTTGAAGCTGATGTACATAGATTTAAGAATAAGTACTATCACGTGGTCGCTTCCTCTTGCTATACTAAGAAGAGCAAAGGTGTTTTTATAGCTGCAAAATGTAACCTAAATTATACCATTCTGGGTACAGGGGGATCTGATGATGGTCAAATCACTGTCTGTAAAATAGTTTACAATGGTATTAAAATTGCACTGATGAGCGTTTATGCTCCAAATTGCTTCGACCAGCACTTTTATAATTCTTTGGCTTCAATACTAATAGATCTCCCAGAGTACCAGCTCTTAATTGGGGGTGACTTTAATGCTGTATGGCTTCACAATATTGATAGAACGGGGGTAACAGAAAGTAGAGACCAGCGACTGGCATCTATTGCATTGAAGAAACTGTCAACTGACTTTGGAATGACTGATACATGGCGAATGATGAATCCTTTATCTAGAGAATTTTCTTTTTTTTCATTTCGTCATAAATCCTTTTCTAGAATAGACTACATATTTTCATCCAAAACCCTTTTTAATGACATTTGTAGTACTGAAATGACCCCAATAGCTTTATCCGATCATAGGGCTGTTTTATGTAGTCTCTCATTAAGAGCTGGTCAGTCTAGGGCAGTTTGTTGGCGTTTTAATACGTCTCTGCTCCAGAATGATATATTTATACGCGAGCTGGAGGCTGAGTTGGAGGAATTTATTCAAATAAATGGCCCATCAGTTGATGATCCACGTATGCTGTGGGACGCGGTTAAAGGGTGCATTAGGAATAAAACTATATTTTTTGCATCCTATGTCAATACATCTAAGAAACATCGTATAAATTGCTTGGAGTCTGAAATCGCAGCTCTTGAACATGAAATGTTAAGTATTCCCTCTCCAGAAAATATCTGCAAGCGATAGAAATTAGTTAATGAACTTAGCAGCTTGTTGATAAGAGAAGCAGAATTTACTATCCACCGCACTAGGCAAAATCACTATTATAGTAGCGCTCGTCCCAGCCGTTTGCTTGCTTATAAACTTGGGAAAAATGATGGCCTAGCAAAGATATCAGCGATAAGGACCAAAGAGGGGGATATAACGTCTGACCCGGTACGCATTAATAGTATTTTTCAACTATTCTATCAAAATGTATACACGTCAGATGTGCCTCATGATGACAAAGCTTGCTCTGAATTTCTTAAATCATTACAATTACCTAAATTGTCCACTGAAGCTGTATGTTCTTTAGAGGCACCTCTACAGCTGGAAGAACTGAGAGTAGCTATTAAAGAAATGAACAGAGGCAAGTCTCCGGGCCTAGATGGAATTCCACCAGAACTGGTTGAGGCCCTTTGGCCCCAGCTTGGTCCTCTAGTGCTGAATATGCTAAATTTTTCTATCAATAAAGGCTCCTTCTCTGCCAGTTCAAATATTGCAATAATATCTTTACTACGAAAGAAGGGCAAGCTATCTGATGACTGTTCCTCCTACAGACCTCTAAGTCTTCTGAATTGTGAAGTCAAGCTTTATGCTAAGGTATTAGCTACACGTTTAGAGCGCTATATGCCCCATTTAGTACATCATGATCAAACCGGGTTCATTAAATCTAGACTAGCATCGGATAATGTCCGTCGCTTGCTTCATATTGTAGATTTTGCCTCTGTTTCAGAAGATCAAAATGCCATTCTCTCATTAGATGCCAAGAAGGCTTTTGATCGTTTGGAATGGTGTTACTTGTGGTCTGTCCTTCAATTTATGGGCTTTAGTGATAGCTTTATCTCTATGATAAAGTTATTGTATACTAATCCCTCTGCAGTCGTTATAACGGGCAATAACTGTTCAGTTAGGTTCCCAGTAACAAGATCGTCCCGTCAGGGTTGCCCTCTATCTCCACTTTTATTCTCTTTATCTTTGGAACCTATGGCCCAGGCAATACGACAGTCGGAGGCCTTAGAACCAATTATTATTAAAGACACACTGCATTGCATCTCTCTGTACGTAGATGACATTTTAATTTTTACAAAAAATCCTTCTAAATCCCTTCCACATTTTCTTAAAATCTTTGAGAACTTCAGCAGTATTTCAGGCTACAAAATAAATTGGACAAAATCGGCTTTAATGTTGTTGGGGGTACCGGATGACCAGATACCACTTTTCAACATTCCAGTTGTTAATAGTTTTACATATCTAGGAGTGTCCATCAGTCCCTCACTTAACTTGTTAACTGCTGACAATTATAATAAAGTTCTAAAAAATGTGGAGGGTGATTTGAATAGATGGGGGATGCTTCCTACTTCTTTCCAGTCCAGACTTTCAGTTATCAAGATGAATATATTGCCTTGTGTTAATTTTGTGAGTAGTATGATCCCTTTAGCACCACCGGGTCGTTACTGGAAGAAGCTACATTCAATCATTAGCTCTTACTTATGGAACAAAAAAAAACCTAGAATCAAAGCATCTACCCTACAAAGACATAGAATATCAGCTGGGGTCAATTTGCCCAATTTTGAGTGGTATTCCTGGAGTTTTGTTTTGCGCCCGCTTGCTATATGGTTGAACCCAGGGATCTTTGTGTCATGGCGTCCCATTGAAGAACGTTTAACATATCCATATTGTTTGTCTAGTCTGGTATACTCTAATGTACCTCATAGTACAGTTAAACGTGATTTTGGGCCAATAATCTCTTATTTTTTCACGGTTTGGCATAAAGTCCATCGACTTGCTAAAATCCCGAACACATTCTTCGCTCAATCTCCTATTTTTAATAATCACTCTCTTTTAATCGAGAAGAAACCAATTAGGTTCCCTCGGTGGAGTAATAGACGGGTCTGTGTCCTTAAGGATATCATAGGGGAACAGGGTCTTCTTGCATTCCATGACTTAGAGAGAGCATATAATTTACCGGGCACTTTTTATTTTTATTTACAGTTACGTACATCAATGCGCGCTCAGGGCTTCCCTTGGGGTGTTGAGTTGGGGAATCATCCTCTTCATGCAATCTTTGACACTAAGGGCAAAATTAATGCCATTGTCTCAGAGTTATATAAGTTTATAACCAAAGTTTCATATAAGCCCTTATCACTTATCAGAATCTGACAGATATTAACATTTCTCAGGAACCAGACTGGTGCGTGATTTGGTCAAATATATTTTTATCATCTAGAAATCCTGATCATCAAATGATACATTACAGATTTATCCAAAGGTCTTATTTGACCCCGCGAAAATTACAGCAAATGAAACTCAGAGACAACCCATACTGTGATTTCTGCCCAGACAATACCATTGCTACTTTTTACCATATGGTGTGGCAGTGTCCAGAAGTCAATGGATTTTGGCATAGTGTTTCATCTATCATGTCTAGTATCATTAAATGACCCATCCCTTTCTTACCATATTTGCTTCTACTCAATGACACATTGATGATACATGATAGTCTGTCGCTGGAAACCACCACATACATTGTTAGTAAAGAAATGGCTCTCTTCTTACGGGGATATTGCTCAGCTAGAACTCTCTACAGCACGTTTACATTATGCCAAAACTTTGAATATTGACTGCTGGTCAGAGCTATTAGAGAAAATAAATGAAATAATGTAGATAAGGTCAGACTTTTCCTATTGTTTACATCCTGAATTATTTTATTTTGTTTTTTCGGAATGTGTATCTAAATGTATAATGTTGTTGTGCATGTACTTCATTCAGCTTTTTGTATTATCTAGAATATTGTACTGACCACTGTGGATCTTACAATGTGAAGGAGGAAATCAGGATGTGCCTGATACTTTCAAGTATAAGATATCTACCCAATGTATGTTTGTGATGGAGGAGGGAGGGACGGATGGCAATGGGAGGGGGTTGAGAGGTTGTGTGTGTGTGTGTGTGTGTGTGTGTGTGTGTGTGTGTGTGTGTGTGTGTGTGTGTGTGTGTGTGTGTGTGTGTGTGTGTGTTTATTTAGTTGTTATTATTATTATTATTATATATATATATATATAGGTGAGGGGTGAGGTTTTGGAAGGGGACAAGCATCAGAATTGAACAACACTTTGTTGTGTTTTCAATGGCGATGTCATCAGCCTAAGGTTTCTTTATGTTTTTCTTTCTGAAGATGCTTCCTCCTCAATGTATGAATGATTGTAAGAAAATAAATAATTGATCACAAAAAAAAAAAGTTGCTTAGATCACCTTTCTTTCCCATTCTGACATTCAGTTTGGAGTTCAGGGGATTGTCTAGACCTGGACCACACCCCTAAAGGCATTGAAGCAGTTGCCATGTGATTGGTTGATTAGATAATTTCATTAACGTGAAATTTAACAGGTGTTCCTAATAATCCTTTAGGTGAGTGTATATAAATACTGTAGGTAAGCAAACTCTTGTTTACCTCAAAACTTGTATAAAATAAAAAAAGGAAAGAAAATAATTGAACTCTTTTATTATACAAAATATTGCATAGTGTGAAGTCACTTAAATTGTACATACTGTAAATATTAAAAATAATTTCTGTATTGGTGTTTGACGCTAGTGTTTTTACACTGAGTGACAGTGTGTGTTATTTAGATGAGGATTGTTCATAGTGTTTGGTTGCTCTGCCTGTTTTGAGACGTGTGTGAAGAGTTGTGTTGCTTGGAATGAGTTTTTCCGGTGATGTGAACTGTTTAGCAATGCAGACTGTAGTTAGAGTTTTGCACATGTGGCTTCAGTTGTGACCAGTGTCGTTTAGCAATTGAAAAAAAACTGTAATACTGCATGGAGCAAAACAGACAGAGGTCACAGCAGAGCCGGTAAAGAACAGAATCAGAATCAGAAGTACATTTTTTACACATACAAGGAATTTGTTTTGGTGTCGTAGGTGCATGTCACACATTATCTAAAATAATAGCCAACAGGCATGAAACTGTCACTTTATAGCTCAAAAATGTGGCTTATCAGCTGCCACACAGGAATACACACAATGATACACATACATACCCATAACATTTAATACCCTTCATCTATCTGAATACACTAATCCAGTTTCTAACTAAAAGGTTTTTTGTTAGTAGTGCACTGTGTGTGTGTGTGTGTGTGTGTGTGTGTGTGTGTGTGTGTGTGTGTGTGTGTGTGTGTGTGTGTGTGTGTGTGTGTGTGTGTGTGTGTGTGTGTGTGTGTTCTCGTTTAAATACATTCGTGGGGTCCAAAAACCATGAGTCCAGTATACTTGTGGGGTCCAGACAGCTTTGTGGGGCCAAAATGCTGAACCCCACAACTTTAAAGGGCTGTTTGAGGGTTAAGACTTGGTTTTAGGATTAGGGTTAGAATAAGGTTATGGTTAGGGTGAGGGTAAGGGTTAAGGTTAGGCATTTAGTTGTGATGGTTGAGGTTAGGGTAAGGGGCTAGGGAATGCATTATGTCAATGACGGGTCCCCACAAAGATAGTGAAACGCTACTGTGTGTGTGTGTGTGTGTGTGTGTGTGTGTGTGTGTGTGTGTGTGTGTGTGTGTGTGTGTGTACTGATTATTGTTCATGTGTGCATTCAAAAGCACCTATAATTCATAAATCATGTGTGACTCAAATTCCATTCAGCTGGTTATTAGAGAGAAAAAAAAAAAGTTTGGATATTTCTCTGGTACATTGTGAAAAGAAAAAGGAGGCAAGTTGTATTTAAATAAAGTTTGTTTATTCCAAAAGTTATGAAGAGTTCCTTTACACCACCAGTCCAGTTTTATAATTTTCTATTTGGTTATTCCTCTTCTTAATTCAGTCTGTGACTATACTATGAAGGTAAATATGGTGCAAAACGTGAGAGCTTGTAGAATACTATGTGAGAACTTGCATAGCAAAAAAATGTAACTTGTATGTTAAAATTTGCACTTGTAAAATTAACATTGCACTTGTAAAACTAAAATTTGCACTTGTAAAAAATATTCACACGTGATCTGAATTTGAAGTCACAAAAAGAAAAAAAAACACGAGAGCTTGTAAAAAAAATCTGAACTTGTAAATTGAAATTTGCACTTGTAGAAAAAATATTCGTATCGAGACTATCTCTCCGCAATTACATATTCCATATGTACGGGGATGATCCCCCTGAGGTTAGGTACGTGGATACTTCTTTAAGACACACCAGCTTGCCCGGCCACGCCCTATGCTATTTCCTATAAAGCACCTGTGATGGCGTGGAATCACTGATAGTTTGATCGGAACCGTCTCCAAGCGGCCTACAGCTGGCGAGATAGTCTCTTCACTCAGAGAACCAAGGTTACAACGTAACCGAGTGTTCATCCCACTTCAATTGTATTGCTGCAAAATGGGATTGTCAAGCAGTCAAAGTGACCAACACATATATAATAACAGATCGATACTTGGCGTCTGTGTATCGATACGGTATTGCCAGGGGGAAATATCGGGTTAATTCAATTCAATTCAATTTTATTTATAGTATCAAATCATAACAAGAGTTATCTCGAGACACTTTACAGATAGAGTAGGTCTAGACCACACTATAATTTACAAAGCCCCAACAATTCTAATAATTCCCCCAAGAGCAAGCAATGTGACAGTGGCGAGGAAAAACTCCCTATTAGGAAGAAACCTCGGACAGACCCAGGCTCTTGGTAGGTGTTGTCTGACGGTGCCGGTTGGGGATGTGATGGACAGTGGCAATAATAGTCACATTAAAGATAATGGAACAGTGACTTCAAATGGTAATCGTAGTAGTTCATGTCATATCAGGGCGCTGCAGGGCGTTACAGGATGTAGCGTGGCCCAGCAGAGCATGGATGGACGTAGCAGGAAGCAGCAGGGTTCAGCAGGACGCAGCATGACATTGCAGGGCACCGCTGAGCTTAGCAGGGTGTAGCAGGGAGTGCAGCAGGACCACGGCGACAGCTGCAACCAGGATGTTGGTGCCATCGTACTCCAAGGAAATATACTAGGTGAAAAAACATAAGGACTCTGGGGAGTAAACTCCCCAAAGCTAGGTTAGTAACAAGCATTTCTGGGACGGGATGCAAACAAATGGAGAGGGAGAGGAGAGAGCAGCTCAGTGTGTCAAAGGAAGGAAATCCCCCGGCAGTCTAGAACTATAACAGCGTAACTATAACAGTGTAACTAAGAGAGACAGGTTAAGGAGAGGAGCCTGGTCGGGCTTAGAACTCTCCCCTGCCGGATCGGGCTGTACTATCCTGCCTCCCTCTCTTTTTATTATATTATTAATCTGACGACTATGAAGAGAAGCAGGTGGCCGGGCTAGGCGGACGCTGCAACTCCTCACTCTCTAACTATAAGCTTTATCAAAGAGGAGAGTTTTAAGTTTATTCTTAAATGCGGTGACGGTTTCTGCCCCTCGAACCCAGACTGGGAGCTGGTTCCACAGGAGAGGAGCCTGGTAGCTAAAGGCTCTGGCTCCCATTCTACTTTTAGAGACTCTAGGAACCACAAGTAGCTCTGAGTTCTGGGAGCGCAGTGCTCTAGTGGGACAATAAGGTACTATGAGCTCTTCTAGATATGATGGTGCTTGACCATTTAGAGCTTTGTAGGTCAGGAGAAGGATTTTAAAGTCAATCCTGGATTTTACAGGAAGCCAATGCAGAGAAGCTAACCCAGGAGAAATATGATCTCTTTTCTTAGTTTTGTCAGAACACGTGCTGCAGCATTCTGGATCAGCTGGAGAGTCTTAAGGGACTTATTCGAGCAACCTGACAGTAGGGAATTACAATAGTCCAGCCTGGAAGTAACGAATGCATGGACTAGTTTTTCAGCATCGTTTTGAGACAGGATGTTCCTAATTTTGGCAATTTTACGAAGATGAAAAAAGGCTGTTCTTGAGGTTTGTTTTAGATGGGCGTTAAAGGATATATCCTGATCAAAAATAACTCCTAGATGTATCCTACTATGCTGTATCCCCCCATCCCCCGTTCGCTGAATGTTTTGGGAGTCGGAAGTACATTTTAAGTGTAGTGTACTAGCCTCATTTGTTGAGTAAATAAAACTCAGCGGTGTAGTTTGCAGTAATGATGTGGTTAAAATTAAAATAAAAAACAGCTCTTTCACAAATACTTACAAATCACCATTGTCTGTTACTTTAAAATGTTATAAGACAGCTTTTGATTAGCTTTAATGGTACAATAGTGCTCTTATAGTGCAATGCACATTTCCTTTCTAACCAGTCTTTCCTTAAAGCTACAATGAATAATTATATATATAAAAAAAAGGATTACATTCTTGGAGAACACAAGACTTGTTTTTTGAAAATGTTTAATAAAATAGATGAGTTTGCACATAAAGTGAATGTATTTTCTTTTCTTGTCATTTCCTTTCATTTCTTTATTTCCTGTTATGTTGAAAATGTGAAGATATGTTTGCGCTAAGCAGAAAAAAATGCTAAATACTGAATATACCGACAATACTGACAAGCAGTGTTTCCCAGGACATTATCAGCCGGCCCGCTCTCTGGTCTGATCTGCAACAAGGCTTCAGACTCTTCCGGCAGTAGCTTTCTACTAAATAAACATTGCAGCATCTTTCCCAACACTACCGGAGTTTTTGTTGTTGTTGATATAGTTTTGAATTAGGTGTGTGTGAGGATGAGTGTGTAAGATGAGAAGTTATAACAGCCATGTCACTCAATGTGTTGTGGAAGTGAGCACATGGAGAATTTGGTAAGCCTTTGATGCTGGAACATAATACTGTATCTTCCTCTCTCTAAAGGCGCTGACGCACCAAGCCGATAATCGGCCGTCGGACAGTCTGGCGAGGTCAGTGACTCGAGTCTGTTCGGTGTGTTCCGTGCCGTAGTCCATCCGAGGGGCCGTCTGCCTTCATTTTGGCCAATTTGACATGTATAATCGGCAGTGCTGGCAGTCGGACTTAAATGACACATCTGATTGGTGGAGAGCTAACCCGGAAACAGGGAGCGGAATGAGCTTGACTAGAGTCTCTCAAAATCTGACGAAAATCTTTTAAACTGACCTTTGTCGATCTGAAATGAAGACAGATCCAGCAACTGCATGGCCTAAAATGTTTTTATAAACACTTTTCGGTGAACTATTTTAGTACAATATGAGATTGTATTCTGAACAAGCCGCCATGACAGTCTGTCTTTGAATGTCCGGAGAAACCAGACCCACGTGACGCCGTCATCCAATCAGCTGCCGGTTTTCATTTTTGGCCGACAATACAGATTAGCGCCGCCTGCTGTTATGGAGACGTATTACGTGTCGTCGCTTCGGTGAGTTCCGAGGCACTTTTTTGACCAACTCGGGGAGACTTATCAGTCCAACTGCCTTTTCTGCCGAGGGTCAGCCGTCTGGTAGGTGTGTCTGCAGCTTAAGTGAAGTGTGTCGAAGGTCTAGCCAACGTCATGATGTCAAGGAAACAAGAGAGTAAGATGTGTTATCCCAGCTACTGTTTCACACATGGACAAGTTAGGTATAGTGTGTGATGATACGTTCTTACCTCTTCTGATCATTTTTCTCAAATATATGATGAGTGTTACCATGGCAACAAACAATCTAATCATGCTGCTCATTGGTCTTTGTTTTTGCATTGAAGATTACAGAATTCCAGTAGTATACACAGCAGTGCCCTGTGACAATTGTTTGTGTGTGTGTGACCCTGAAAAACCACTCTGTGGAGCCACTAAAAAGTACTCAATGCAGAATAATCCTCACATTTTGGAAACTGGAAACGATTAAAATAGTTTTTAATGGTCTAACCATCTCAGCTGGACTTGTCGGCCTATATATTGTTGGGTAGTTTAATTTATAATTAAACATCAGATTTTTATAAACTACACGTGTTTTGTGTGCAAATATCTTAATGTGAAAAGTAACTATTAACTAAAGCTGTTAGATTAATGTAGTAGAAAGTGACATGAAAAGAAAATACGTAAGTATAAATAAGTAAAGTACAAGCACCTCAAATTCATACTTAAAGCTTTAGGGGCCATCCACACGGAGACGCTTTTTGGTGCAAACGCACGTTTTGCATCGTTTTGGCCAATCGTCCAAATAAATCCTGTAAATGCACTGCCTGAAGACGCACTTTTTTGAAACCTGGTCCCAGGGTGAAAAAATTCGAAAACGCCACCCTTGCGGCTTCGTTTGGACGGCAAAGCCGCATACTTGCGTATCGCCGATGTCATTGCCACACCCCTCGACCTCTAGCCTTTGACCTCTTACCCCATGACGGCGTCTCATAACAACAACACCTACATGCATCCGTCCTAATGCCCACAACGACACAGCACTGTAGCATCAAAGGTAGCATATAGCTAGCTAGCTTGTGTTTGGTTTCTTCTTCTACTGTCTGTTTGTATACAGCGCGCAAGCTTTATGCGCCTCTTCTTCTCCGTTTTTGGTGAATTTCTGTAGCAGAAACAGCGCCACCTATAGGCTTGGAATGTAAAGTAGCAAATTAGTAGTAGTAATTTTTTTGGAACAATGCCAGGGAAGACAGGGGGAAAAAAAGATCATTTTGGTACGCGTGGACATGGCCTTAGTGCGTAACTTTTTGATATTATTGAACGTCCGTTACATTCAAGCCATTGCCAAATGAGTTGCTGCAAAACTAATTAAGATCATCATCTCCACACAACTCCCTCTGTATTTCTCAGTATGACTATGTTCAGAAGATTGTGTCGTCCGGCAACGTCGCGCGCAAAACTTAAGTGAAGATAATGACCTCTTCTGAAGAGTCCATCATGTTTTTTTGATCCTCCGTGTCCTCCTTGGCTACTAGCAACCACGTGGAGGAGGGAGAGGGAGACACGGAAGGCTTGTATCATGTGGACGCTGTTGTCATTACTTAGAATACCTCATGGAGACTTTAAGTACAGTACTAGTGGAACTGTAACTCTTTCTTACATTCCACCACTGCCTAGAGGTACTTTGGAGTACTGCAGGGGGTAGGCCTACATGAGTTTTTTTTTAAAAAGATATTTTAAAATATAAATAGTCATATCAGGAAATGATACACTTTAATAATGAAGAGAAGAAAATTGCATATTGACTCTTTGATTAAACAGTCTAACAGCGTGTCTAAACAGAGAGTTTTATCTGCGTCGTCCGACTCGCATACATAACAACACAGACATGCTGCTAGCATGACTACAAATACTGGAATATTTATCTTCTGAGTTTAAAAATGTAACACAACGAAATAGTTTTCTTGGCTCTTGCTGTGCCTCGGATTGCATGTGTGTGTGAGATTAACAGATAGACAGAGAGAGTGCATGTTTGTTCTGCCCCCTCCTGTCACCTAACTCTTTGATCAATCACTGTGCTAGGTGACAGTTACCATGACAGCAAGTCACATGATTAGAGAGCGCACCACAGGTTTGTGTGTGTGTGTGTGTGTGTCAGCACAGAAACCCTGAGGTGTGACATTGTACCACACACACACATACCATGACCAATAGACTCATGCATAAGCCTACAGAGAACAAAAAAAATCCATACTGATGTTATTAGTAACGAGTGGCAACCCACCCAATTAAAAACTACTGGATGAATATTACTATTGTCTGGTGGCTCCCAACACACACACACACACACACACACACACACCATAAAATAATAGATGTATACTGTTTCTTGTAACTTAGTCGAACAACAGTGTTTTAGAGTTTTATATTTGTGATGTACGGTATGTTACTTTCGTTTGTGTGTGTGTGTGTGTGTGTGTGTGTGTGTGAGAGAGAGAGAGAGAGAGAGAGAGAGAGAGAGAGAGAGAGAGAGAGAGAGAGAGAGAGAGAGAGAGAGAGACGTTTGAGATAGACAACCGTACTTTGTATTGGCTGGAAGCCTGTTCAGTCGGTTGGTCAGTGCGCGCGGCTAAGACTCAACTGTGGTTATTAGCTTGCGATCAATCAAGCTTTTCTCTCTACTGATCTTCTTTGTACACACACACACATACACATACACATACACACACAGCACAGAAAGAGGGGGAGATTGGGGAGAGGATGAAGGAAGGAAGAAAGCGATGGGGAGAGGAGAGCTAAAGACAGACAGAGGGGTGAGCAGTAGAGAGGGTGGTGAGTTTTGTCTCAACCTTTCTGTTTGCCTCGGCATTGATCTCTGCCTCACCTCAACACTAAGGTCAGCGCACGCACACACACACCCATATTTGCTGTGGCCCTGGCTTCGACCGCCTGACTGGTCAAATTAAACCCAGATCACTGCTGGGCTCCAGGGACACACACACACACACACACACACACACACACACACACACACACACACACACACACACACACACACACACACACACACCACACATACACACACATATGAGTCGTCACTTTCAGTGGGAGGTTTTTTAGATGAGTTTAACATATTAATTCACCGACAGCGATGAGAACATGTGTGTGACTGCGTGTATACTGATGACAAACACAAACACAAACACACACACACACACACATCTACTTGCAGGGACAGAAGGCGAAAGGCATGCGAGTTTTATTGCAAAAACATGCTTTTGTCTGTTGTGTATGCCTGTATACTTTCTGTGGGTTTGTGCATGTATGCATGTATGGTGTGTGTGTGTGTGTGTGTGTGTGTGTGTGTGTGTGTGTGTGTGTGTGTAAAATGTTTTTTTGTACTTCTGCTGTGTCAGCACCTCAGACAGACAGCACTGTTGTTGTGTACCCACAGAGGAAATAAAATAACAGCCCACGTTTTTTCAACCCACAGACAGCTCTCTCTCTCTCTCTCTCTCTCTCTCTCTCTCTCTCTCTCTCTCTCCCCCTCCACCCTTATGTTCCCTCTTTGTTTATTCCTCGTTCCACCTTTTTGCGTTCATTCCTCTCCTCCTTCATATCTACGCCTTCCCTTCCCTTTTACAGTCTTTACCTCTACCTCTCTACTTTTTTGCTTCTCTACATTCAAATAATCTGTTCACATAAAGACATAATTACCCTTTCGCAAGAAAAAAAATCAACAAATAATTTTTTTTTTATTTGGCTCACGATTAAAAACATATTATTTAATTGTCTTTATAATATACTTGAAAGTTTACGTCAATATAATGTATGCATAGATGGAAACGTCAGATCTTGTTTGAGTCACAAAAACACACACACACACACACACACACACACACACACACAACACAGTTAGTCATCTCTAAACAACCAGGCCTTTGAATTAAAAAAAGAATGAAATAAAGCTTTGTTTAGCTATATCTCAAGAAAAATGGCATGTATTTTTTGTGTGACAACATAATTCATTTTGTTATATTATTTGTTGCGGCTGTAAGCAGTCCAACAAAGTGCTGCCGCGAGGGACTAAACACTGAGAGATGCATAAACACACTGTGACGCGCTCAAGATTGTATTGCAGTGATTTATTCCTCCGCATGTAAAATATAACTAGCACTGCAGTTACCAAATGTAAAGTCACTTTGTGAGTCGAAATAAGTGCGTTAGTGCGGCGGTCAACAGAAAGTGTGTCGCTCCCAGGCTCACCCCCTCTCTGTCAAAGCCCAAAAAACCAACAGGTGAACAGGTGGAGCAAACAAATCGGTTATCACTTCCGCTCAAACCGCGATGACAACACCCACCACCTACAATATAAGTGCACAATATAATAACCAATAAATAATATAAATGACACCATAAACAACATTCATTCATTCATAATTCACATTCCTGCATTACTGTTATTGTTTTATTAAAACACGGATGTAGATGTACAGTGCGCACACACACACCATCGTACTGTCACTTTTAAAGAAAATTGCTGCTTTTTTTCTTAATTATTCTCTATATTTTTCCTTTTTTTTCTGATTGAGAATGCCACATTTCCCATGCAGTCATGTGTTTTGAAAGGTAGGAAGAAAGAAAGAAAAACAGATGAAACACTGTCATGAAATTATGGGGAGAGATGGAGGGATGACGGAGGGAAGAAGAAGCTGAATATCTGGCCAGATGAATGATGAATGGATGGAGAAACAAAGCAACAGCAGATGGGCAAAGGCGAGAAGGGATGGAAGCATGACGGACAGGGCCAATAATGGTGCCAACCAGATTTAGTTACAGTAAAACAAGGGAAACTGGGATCAGATTAGGCCCCACACTGTGGGGCTTTTCTTTAAAGTGGACAGTGGACATCTGAGAGGACGAAAAACTAATCAAACAGCACTCATTTCCATGTTCCAGTACTTGAGCCATGTTCCGGCTGCCCACTGTGTTTGAAGTCTACATGCTGCAATTTGAGGTGCAATGCTGCCATCTGCTGGGCCTTCGGTAAAATGTTTACCAGTTCAGCCGGTCATCCTCACGTCCTTCAGTAACATCTTCAAAAAGTTGTCCCCTTAGCATTAACAGAACTAGGAAGAAATGTGAATCAATGTGAAGAATCCTCACATGGTTTGTAACAGATGGGAGTTTTTTTGTCATCTGAAAATCTGAAAATGATCTGCTGTATTGCTGCACGTTTCATTCTCTTTTGATTAATTTCCTGGAACTTAACAGATGTGAAAACACAAAGGTGAATATGTGAGGCATTGTGCATATCACCCCTTTAAATAGAAGTGTGTGATCCCACAGATCCATTAGTAATTAAACCTCTAATTACTGCATGAAACCCTTAAATCATCAAATCATTATTGAATATATGATTGTATCTGTACTGTATGTTTTGTTTTCAGATAGACCAAAACTTTGTTATAGACTAGATCACATGTGTCAAACTCAAGGCCCGAGGGCCAAATCTGGCCCCTAGCAGGTTTTGATCCGTCCCGCATTTCAAATTAGGCCCACCGTTTTTGGTGGAGTTTATTTTTACATTTTTGACGCCTTTTCCATCAGTTTATGCATCTTTTTTCAATGCTTTAGGCACTTTGTTTTAACGTTTTTGACGCTTTATTCAATGTTTTGCCACTTTTTCTGAAGTTTTTGGCGCTTTTTTTCGGCCTTTTTCCCAACTTTTTTGGTGCTTTTTTCAACGTTATTTGTTGCTGGCTGAGGAACTTTTTTGCCGAACTTTTTTGAGGCTTTGTGAGGCCCAAAATGTAAGTGAGAAGACTACAGTATATGTGACATGCAATAATACAGTTAAAATATTTATATTATATATATTATATAGGTAGGGAATGAGTCCTTCCCCCAAGTGAAGGAGTTCAAGTACCTTGGGGTTTTGTTCGCGAGTGAGGGGACAATGGAGCGGGAGATTGGTCGGAGAATCGGCGCAGCGGGTGCGGTATTGCATTCAATCTATCGCACCGTTGTGACGAAAAGAGAGCTTAGCCAGAAGGCGGAGCTCTCGATCTACCGGTCAGTTTTCGTTCCTACCCTCACCTATGGTCATGAAGGCTGGGTCATGACCGAAAGAACGAGATCCAGGGTACAAGCGGCCGAAATGGGTTTCCTCAGGAGGGTGGCTGGCGTCTCCCTTAGAGATAGGGTGAGAAGCTCAGTCATCCGTGAGGAGCTCGGAGTAGAGCCGCTGCTCCTTTGCGTCGAAAGGAGCCAGTTGAGGTGGTTTGGGCATCTGGTAAGGATGCCCCCTGGGCGCCTCCCTAAGGAGGTGTTCCAGGCACGTCCAGCTGGGAGGAGGCCTCGGGGAAGACCCAGGACTAGGTGGAGGGATTATATCTCCAACCTGGCCTGGGAACGCCTCGGGATCCCCCAGTCGGAGCTGGTTAATGTTGCTCGGGAAAGGGAAGTTTGGGGTCCCCTGCTGGAGCTGCTCCCCCCGCGACCCGACACCGGATAAGCGGACGAAGATGGATGGATGGATGGATGGATATTATATATTTAAAATATAGCATGTCAATTAACTCTACATGTCTGGCCCTTGATGTGATTCTCATTTTCCAGTGTGGCCCTCTGGGAAACTGAGTTTGACACCCCTGGACTAGATGATACACATAAGGGTCGATTTGTACAACCTCCTTTTCTACTGAAGAGCTTCCAAAGGGATCTTGATATTTTTGTTCTAGAACTAATTTATAAAGAGTGGCATATTGCAACTTAACAATAAAAAAAACTGTACTGTAGAATTTGGTTCAATTGTAAACATGCTACACATCCTAACCCTAACCCAACCCTAACCCATGAAATATGATCACCCTTCCGTATTTACATTTTTCAGGGGGTCAGAAACTTAACTCCAAATTGATGATAATGTTGCTCCATAACTGCTGGCTGTGTAATAAAGCAACAGTTTGGTAACACATTCACCATATCGATGGTGGTTCACTGCTTGTTTTCACTGCCCCCAAGTGGCAAAATAAATCATTATTGCAGGTTTAAGGTTAAGTTAAAGGTCCCATGACATGGTGCTCTTTGGATGCTTTTATATAGACCTTAGTGATCCCCTAATACTGTATCTGAAGTCTCTTTTATATAGACCTTAGTGGTCCCCTAATACTGTATCTGAAGTCTCTTTTATATAGACCTTAGTGGTCCCCTAATACTGTATCTGAAGACTCTTTTATATAGACCTTAGTGGTCCCCTAATACTGTATCTGAAGTCTCTTTTATATAGACCTTAGTGGTCCCCTAATACTGTATCTGAAGTCTCTTTTATATAGACCTTAGTGGTCCCCTAATACTGTATCTGAAGACTCTTTTATATAGACCTTAGTGGTCCCCTAATACTGTATCTGAAGTCTCTTTTATATAGACCTTAGTGGTCCCCTAATACTGTATCTGAAGTCTCTTTTATATAGACCTTAGTGGTCCCCTAATACTGTATCTGAAGTCTGTTTTATATAGACCTTAGTGGTCCCCTAATACTGTATCTTAAATCTATTTTATATAGAACTTAGTGGTCCCCTAATACTGTATCTGAAGTCTCTTTTATATAGACCTTAGTGATCCCCTAATACTGTATCTGAAGACTCTTTTATATAGACCTTAGTGGTCCCCTAATACTGTATCTGAAGTCTCTTTTATATAGACCTTAGTGGTCCCCTAATACTGTATCTGAAGTCTCTTTCCCAAAATTCAGCCTTGGTGCAGAATTACAGCCACTAGAGCTAGTCCCACAATGAGCTTTCCTTAGTATGTGCCATTTCTGTCTGTAGCTATTGAGGATGAGGGGGGCAAGGTGGAGAGTGGGGGTGTGGCCTTGACCAACTGCCACTTTGCTCGTTTGAAAGCCATGATGTCTCTCTCGAATGCGTGGGCCAAATTCTCTGGGCGGGTAAAGCAGAGAAAGGGGAGGTAACCTTGCTCCTTATGACCTTATAAGGAGAAGATTCCAGATCGGCCCATCTGAGCTTTCATTTTCTCAAAGGCAGAGCAGGATACCCAGGGCTCGGTTTACACCTATCGCCATTTCTAGCCACTGGGGGACCATAGGCAGGCTGGGGGAACGCATATTAATGTTAAAAAACCTCATAAAGTGAATTGGTCATGCCATGGGACCTTAAAGATTTCCACCCACTTTTTAGTGGTCGAGCTTGGACAAATCCAGTAAATGTCACAGCTGATAACTGACAGATTTGTAACAAATGACCCGATCAGGCCTAAACTATTTGGTGCTTCACAACGTTTACCGATAATATTATTTTTAATTCAATCATTTCACACACAGGTAGACACTGCAGAGATCTGAGAACAGGCATAATGCCTAATTATTTTTAAGATGATGGTCAGCTCATTTTGATATTGTCTCGAGCAGGCTGTTACAGTTAAGGTCTGAGTGCATGACTCCAAGATTTCTGTGTTGGATTCTTGGTTTCACATTTGACAGAAAAGGTGAGCACAGAAAGTGTTAACAACTTTATGAGAAATGTTAATGATCAAACTCGTGTTTAAACAGAGCGAGTGATTTTGATGGATTGTAAGACCTCGGGTTGATGAAAATGAAGCATATTTGGAAAAGCTTTCTGTATAGCATTTCTGCATGCTGTGTAGTGTGTAGAAATGTAGGTTGATGCAATGTGAAGTCAAAACCCATTTGGTTGGTCAAAAGGATGAACAGTTCTAACTTGTGGGTATGTCGGTGTCTCTCTCTCTCTCTCCCAAACACACGCACACACACACTGCACATATAATTGGCATTCCCATTGTGTGTGAGTGGGAGTGGTATGACAGTTTGACAGTGCTCAGGTCCCTGTAGTACCGTGTCAGCTATTCATCACAAGTCCCAAGTCACCAGCAACGCCCCGTTCCCCACCCTGCTCCCCACACTGACTCTCCACCCCCTTCACACTGGAGGAGGGTCTGGCTAGTCCACACAGTTCTTAAGAGTTGACTCCCATGATTTTAATGATGATTTGGCTGAATTTAGAACTGGGTCTGAGGGAAGTCAGATTTTGATTGATGAGACTGACGTCTGGAAGACTCTTGAGGAGACGAGCATAAGGAAGAGCCAGGGGCCTGACCACATCAGCGGCCGATTGCTTAAAAATTGTGCTCTTTTCTTGAGCAGTATTTTCACATTTATTTTCCAACTTTCGCTATCACAAAGGAAAGTCCCAGGGTTATGGAAAGAATCAGTTGTGGTTCCAGTGGCAAAAGTCCCATCTCCAAAGGTGCTGAATGACTATCGCCCCGTGGCTCTGACCTTTTTGGTGATGAAGGGTTTCGAGCATATTGTAAAGATGAGTTTACTTTCCATGGGCATGATTGATCCACTCCAATTTTCATATCTACCAAGCAAGAGGGTTGAGGATGCCACAGCAACACTGCTGGACTTTGTTACTGGACATTTAGAGGGCATGAAGACACATGCACGCTTGTGTTTTGTTGACTTCTCATCAGCGTTCAACTGTATGCAGCCCCATATTCTTGCTCATAGATTATTGCAATTTCCTGATATTGACTTTGGTACCATATGCTGGCTGGTTGATTTCCTAACCATGAGGTCACAGAGAACCTGAGTAAATAATACTTTATCTAAGGCCCTCATGTGCTCAACAGGGTCACCTCAGAGGTGTGTTCTGTCACCACTTCTGTTTGTGCTCTACACCAATGACTGTCAGAGTACGTTTGAATCGAGGCATATTATCAAGTATGCTGATGATTCTGTGATAATAAGTCTTCTGCAGGATCACGAGGCGGGACATGGTCCAGTTTTGGACGATTTTATCTTATGGTGTAAAGACTCATATCTACAACTCAACGTCTCTAAAACCAAAGAGATGTGTATTGACTTTCATCGAAATCCTCCCACCACTGCTTCAACTTTGATTAATGGCACAGCGTTAGACGTGGTAAGCCAATACAATATATCAGAGATTGTTTTTTTTTAAGAAAGCTGAAGGGGTTTAATGTTAACAGATCACTTCTGACAACTTTTTACTCATCTTTTGTTGAGTCAATCTTAACCTTTGCCATGATCTGCTGGTTTGGCAATTTGAGTGTAACCAACAAGAACAGACAGAAAAATTGTAAATATATCTCGGAAAATAATTGGCACTGACCTCAACAGCATTAGGTCTGTGTATGAGGCCAGAGCCACACAGAGGGCAATGGCCATTTTGGCTAACACCACTCACCCATTACACTCGGTGTTTTGCCTCCTACCATCTGGAAGGAGGTATACCTTCCGAAAACGTGCCCAGTCTAACAGATACCTGAGATCATTTGTACCATCAGCCGTTGGGTTTCTCAATAAACTATTTGTCATCGGTCATCCCTGCCATTTTGCAGCATATACTTGTCATCTTTTTTAAGTGTAGTGTACATGTGTATTTATGTTTTTATCTATTTACTATTTTAGGTTTTATGTGCTTTTTTTTGTGTTAATGTTTATGTGTTGGTTACATGTTGTGAACCAAATTGCCCCTCGGGGACATTAAAGACATTTCAACTTCAACTTCACACAGCATTCTGGGATAAACGTGCTCTGGTTTTCAGAAAGAGCAATGGCGCCTCTGCAAAATAGCCTCGGGAAGGAACTTGTTTTGGTGGAACATGTGTACGTTCAAAAGTTGTTTTAGTCGTGCAACATTGGACAGATAGTCTAGCTAGCTGTCTGGATTTACCCTGCAGAGATCTGAGGAGCAGTTAACAATAGTCCTCATAAATCCACCACAGTTTAAAATTCCAACACAAAGAAAAGCGGAAGGTAACGGACATCCGGCCAAAAAGAAGGGCATCAAGTAGAATTTTCAGTGGCACCTGAGCAATCCCGGAAGTGGAACGTGGATATAGACTAATGTAACAATAACGTATAAATGTATAGTAATGGTTGAGTATAAAGATGTAAGTGTTTGAGGGTGTTTCTGTCCCCTTTATCCATAGGCCCAGTCGCTGTCCACACATTTGTGATCGACATATTGGAATATACAGGATCCATAGTATATTTCAATATGTAAATTAATGATTTCCTGTCTGAGCAAAACATTCATCGCAACTATATGACCTCCCCGTAACACTAACTCCTAGATCTTTACGACGGCAGGTGTGGTAAAAACACTGCTGCTTTTGTACAAAGGGGCACATAGCCACTTTAAAGGTCCAATGTGTAGGAATTTCTCCCATCTAGCATTGTTGCAATCAACTCTCTCGCTCCACGCAGTTCAAAGTACGTATTACAGCTACGGTAGCCTCCACGCTTCAAAAAGCCGGTCTCTTGCTCTTTTCAATATCCTTTTTCTTTTTCTGGGCGAAGAAGAAGACTCCTATTCCTGAAATTTGGATTTTGAATACACGTTGTCCTCCATGTTTCCTTCTTCATACTTGCCGGGGCCGGGAAGCTACGATACCCATTAGCAGCATTAGCAGCACCTGTGACTTTATCATGTGACAGCGAAAACGCGAAAGGCGGAGCAGTACGTCCTGTATGTGTCTACCCCAGTTCATGCGAACGCAAATGTAAAATTTCAAGCCAAAAGGAATACTTGGAATTGATGGTGGTGGTAAATATTCATGAAAAAGGACAAGTTGGTGAACGGGCAACACCGATTTTGATAATGAACAACTAAACACGTTACACACTGGACCTTTAAACAACAGAGAAGTAGGATACTCATGACTTAAATGACTACAAGTCCATGAATAAAGACATGTCTCTGCTTGATTGTGACAAAGTGCAGTTTGGAAACCTTGTACTGTATATACATACATATATATATATATATATATATATATATATATATATATATATATATATATATATATATATATATATATATATACTTTTTTAATTAACTTTCCAAATATTGTAGCTTAAGTGTTTGGAATACAACCAGCCAGTGGCATCACAAACAACTTTCCCTGCTACACCCTTCTTTGTCAGTTACAAAAATGGTGTGCCATTCCCCCACAGACTGTAAATATTAAGAGTCTATGCATTCCCCATATCTCCGGTCACCTCCTCTACATGCATGCGTAATATGTACAGACATGTCTGGCAGACCTTTAAAAAGTGTGAAAATATATTTTTGTTTGTATGTCTTACATGCTAGAGGGTCAGCATGTAGGTAACAAAACAAGGTTTTGAAGTCTTGTTTGACTTTCTTTCTATGAAGCAAATCTGTCGAAAACCACAAAAAGCAGATCCATCGCGTTGTGCTTGTGGCCTACCACACACATGATCAAGTCTGACTTACAAAGACTGAACTGCTGATTATATGATTTTCTTTGTTTTTATATAGCTATTAGGTTGTTGTTGTTGTAGTTGTGTTTCCGTCTTTAATGTTTATGTTAAAGCTTTAGTGCGTAACTTTTTGATATTAATGAACGTCTGTTGCATTCAAGCCATCGCCAAATGAGTTTCTACAAAGCTAATGAAGACTATCAGCTCCACACAACTCTCTGTGTATCTCTCAGTA
This sequence comes from Perca flavescens, assembly GCF_004354835.1. NCBI lineage: Eukaryota > Metazoa > Chordata > Actinopteri > Perciformes > Percidae > Perca > Perca flavescens. The sequence goes on along the minus strand of NC_041338.1, from coordinate 5,973,657 downwards.
TGACTATGTTCAGAAGATTGTGTCGTCCGGCGACTTTCACGCGTAGAAACTCGAGTAAAGATAATTACCTCTTCTGAAGAGTCCATCATGGTTTTTTAATCCTCCGTGTCCTCCTTGGCTACTAGCAGCTGCGTGGAGGAGGAGGGGGGGTGATACACAGTCACAGAAGGCTTGTATCATGTGGACGCGCCAACAGTTTTGTTGTCATTACTTAGAATTCCTCATGGGGGCGACAGAAACTACGCACTATAGCTTTAAAGACACAGAGATGGGCACAAATACATCAACAAGTTTGTATCTTGTTACAAATGACAAATAATTGATCATTAAATGCATCAAAATAAAATACTGGTATGAGAAAATGTATTTGAATTAATAAAAGTAACTTGTATTTTGAAAGTACAAAAATACATTCTATACAAACATGATATTATGCTGAAAATATGAGATCTGCTCATTTCCCACATCATAGATTTACAGTGGCCAATCAGGATATATTGGAGGTAGGAGGCTGCAAATTCAAGGGTGCATGCTGGGAGGTTTGTGTGGGTCAAAGTGACCATTGACTGATTGAGTGAACAGCCAACTGAAATGCAACTGGGGGAACTGAACAGTTTGGCCACAGTGATGCACTAGTGCTTTCAGATGACAATAAGAAGAGCAATGATATACAGCATATACATGGTATGGCTAAATGGTTAAATGGCCGGCTGCTCTTCATTCTGCAGCTACAGCTAGGCAGCGAGTGCCAAAATAATTTGTAGCACCAAAAAAGTAACCCTAACAAAATGTTCAGAACATAAAGTTTAATAACCTAAACACTTAGAAAAAGTTGATGTTCATTACTCAGGACAGTTAAAAGGATGTCTGGTAATATTCTATACTTTTCTTAATGTCAATAAATCCCATGGCAGCGTGAAAACTAACTAATACATTGATCCTACTGTCTGTGTATGCATGCAAAGTCTAATACATCCACTTAAAATAGTCCTGAATAAATGTCCTATGTAATCCTGTTTGAGTAACATTTGCTGAAAAATACAATGCCTAGCTATTTTTGGAAATCATTTCACTACATTTTCTTTTTTGTTGAAAAAATAAAACTATATGCCTATATTTGTGACCCTTTTTTAAGTTTTATAGTCAGTATAGGAACAAATGAGGTTGGAGCTGAATGCCACAGTCAGGGTAGCGAATCAGGAAGTATTGACAGACTAACACATTGTTGGTTTCGGTCTTTTTACTACATTTGTTTAAAGTAAGAAAAATATAGAATATGACCAGACTTACCTTTTAAGAAAAGTAAAATGGCACTTAGGTTCAAGAGAAAACCAAACTTTTTCGTTCTGACTCAAGATGTGTGGTGAAAGTCTCTGATGCTTTACTGCTGTTCTGTCAGCTCTCATAATTGGCTTTCTTACTTGCACCTGCAGGTGAGGCAGGCAGCCACACACACACACACACACACACACACACACACACACACACAGTAAGCTACTGCAAAGGGTGTGAACACACCTTGATCTCTGACAAGAATCATTGTTGGATTCTCACACCCTGTCTGACAAAAGTCACCTGCCGCTATGCTTTACAGATTACAGATCATTAAAGAGTCGATGCTCTCTGATACTTCCACTCGTAGACTTTTTTTTTTTTCAAATTTCGATTAACCCAATTAGACCCAACCGGGACAAACTGGGCTGAATCTCTCACTAGTGTGTTGGGGACCAAGAGTCTGGTTAAACCTGAGATCTCAGATTAAACTGACCTCTGAGACAAAGGAATCTTGGCCTGCATGTAAACCCCAAAGCCGGGGTAATTCACACCTCTATGCGAAAGTACCAGCCAGAAGGGAAACGCCTCACAACTGGCAGGAAGTCTACAAGATTGTAGTCTTCACCCTTTCAAGAGTTTTGAGTCATCCTATTGGTTCAGTGGGACCATCAACACAGCAGGGGGTCTTAACCTATAAAAAGCCTGATCCTAGGAAAATCCTCATCTTCCATTGCAACTCCGTTGCTGAGGGGAGTGCACAAGCGCTTGTGCTGAACTTCCATTTTCTGGAGAAAGTGGATTTTATTTCGGTGGATCCTTGAAAACACACCAGTGTTTTCATACCTGCAGGAGAAGGACAAACAACGTTTTCTTCTCAAAGTCGACTAAACTTTCCCCTTGCTGCCTTTTTGGAGGAAGTTTCTCCGTGGCTGCTGACGAGCGCCAGGGGATTCGTCTGTTTCATTTCTGTGTAAAATCTATGGACAGAAACAAACGGACTGAACACACCGTAAGGAGGCAACCCCCCGGCTTCTTCGGCCCTTCTCCGTGCACCCCGCACCACTACCGACCTCTTGAGGCTAAATGGTTTTGTGCAGCTCACAGGAGTAGCCATTTTTGGAGTTGTTTTTGTGTTAGAACTACATTTGCAGCACAAGAACAGGACAGTAAGGTTTAGGAAACGATCGTGGGTGGGGTTTATAAAATGTATGCTTCAGTGAAACGCGGGACAAGAACGGGACACGAACCCCGGTCTCTGGGTGAAAGTCCTGTGTTGTTGGACCCATCCACCACCCCAACCAACCTCCTTCCGCGGCATTTCAGTCTTTCACAACGTCGTCGCTACGTCATTTTACAGCTTCTATATGAACCACTGCTTGGTAAAAACTGTACGTTTTTATAGTATTAATTTAAAAGCTGCACATTCATGTCCCCGCATCTTACTGCTGTGTTGTCATAAAGCCCTGTCTCAGTATGTCTGAGAGAAACATTAATGGCTACCAGCATGAGACACTGATCAGCCAAGCACATCAGCATAGTGAGATCCAATATGTCACCGCCACACAGAGAATGGTAGTGTGAGTGTGTGTGAGAGAGAGAGAGAGAGAGAGAGAGAGAGAGAGAGAGAGAGAGAAATGCTAGCTACATGTGTGTCTTGTTAGCGCTGGGTGTAACAGTGGAAGTGGTGGCAGTAATGTGGGAATGACGAAGGAGCTCTTACTGTGAGCTATATGAAGACGTGTGAGATCGGTGAGAGTTCTGCAACACGTCACATCCCCTGGTGTGTGTGTGTGTGTGTGTGTGTGTGTGTGTGTGTGTGTGTGTGTGTGTGTGTGTGTGTGTGTCACACTGAGGTAATGGCCACTGTCACTATGTTTGTATGTGTGATTTTCTAACCTAGTTACTTCTTATACTTCCAACAAATTTAACAACAACAAACTGTGCAATCAAATGTATAGAGGTGACTAAGGTACTAAAAATGAACTGAAATCTATTTTCTAAAGAGACAATTTAAAGTAAACTCCTCTATTTATAAAGCTCCAACATCTAACTGCTTGTTAGGAGTGTGGTGATGGTGATACACCTCAACCATCCAGATTCAAGCTTTCAAATGTCTCCTCCAGAAGAACAAACCGTACGTAGCTACTGTTATAACAACTGCAGAAATCAGATAGGCTGACATGCTGGAGAATAATTATAGGGTACCTAAAGATGGCATGCAAAAATATTCAATCACGTTTAAACAGTGATTGTTTTACTGATGATTTATTTATCTTATCTTATTTAGCCTTGCTTGTGGCGTGGCTCTTGTGGCTGGCAATATCGGTCTGATGGTCGGTCCACCTTTGGTGCAGACCGAGCAGCAAGTTCTGGGACTGAAAAGTGAAGCCAATGCGGAAGTGCCTTAATCCTGCATTCCATCTAATTTCCAGCATGGGGCGAAACTCCACTGACTCCAGAAAGAAGTTTGATTGCACAGAAACCTGAGAAAATGACCCTACTTCTCAATTGATTTATAAGTCCAGTAAATATTTTCCAAACAAGTTTATGTCTCAAACGCTAGTTTCAAGTCTTTTTCAATACAGCATGATGTTCATTTAGTAAATTATGGTCCCATTTATTTTAAAATTGACGATAAAGTAGGGCATGATTGAGGGCTTGGCTACACGCCGACCTGTCAATCATGACAAAGACTATTACTGCTTACAATAGCTGGCCCACAAACCACTGAAGTGTATAATACTTTCGTTTTTGATGAGGCGGAAGATCATTTAAAGTTGGATATAGTGCTAGGCAAGTTTGAGGCTCTGCTCTCCAAAGAAGAACGAGAAATATGAGAGATAACAGTATGTATTCCGTTCTAGGCTGCAGCAGCATGGCGAAAGTTTTGATAGTTTTTTAACAGATCTGAAGATAATGGCACAGTGGTGCAATTTTGACACTCTCAAAGACTCAATGGTCAGGGACCAAATCATGTTCGGCATTGGGGACAAAAAAGACAGAGAAAGCACTGCTCAGAGAAGTGGAATTGACGTTAGAGGGAGCAATTAAGATTTGCCATGCAAGTGAGTTGTGCCAAAAACATGTGAGGACGTTTAGCGAAATGACGACTGTTAGCGTGAATGTGAAAGAAACTGCGGATGTTGGTGCCGTCTCAAAGACGGATAACGCTCGCCAAGGCGTGCAAAGCGAACAGAAAAAGGGCCCATTCCACCATTCCACTGCAAGAGATGTGGCACGTACACAGCACAAACCAAGGGAGTGTCCAGCCTTTGGTAAGCAATGCAATAACTGTCAGGGGAAGAACCATTTTGCCAAACAGTGTTCAGAAAGGCAAATTAGTTCATGTCGTGGAGGACACTGATTTGAATGACACATTTTTTGTTGGCATGGTGAACTGTGAAAATGAACCAGAAGATCAGATAAATGCTGTTGAAGAAGAAAAATGGATAGCGCCACTGCAAATAAATAATAATAATAAATAAATAAATAATTACGCTGAAATTGGATACTGGTCCAAAAGCAAACTTGATCAGTATGTCTGATGTGAAAGCAATGAGAGAAAAACCAAAAATACAAAGAAAAACACCTGCACTGAAAGACTACAATGGACAGAGCATTGAGTGTTTGGGCACATGCAAGCTTAAAGTCACAGTGAAAGATCAAGTGCACCACCTACTCTTTTCAGTCGTTCCTGAAGGACTCGGTTCACTGCTTGGTGATAAAGACTGTGAAAATGTGCAGCTTGTGAAAAGAGTGTATCGAATTAATACTGGTTTTGACTGCCTCATCTGACTCTGTTGCAGAGAGTCAGCTGAAAGAAAATGCGCAACCAGTTGTACATGCCGCGAGAAGAGTTCCACTGGCATTAAGAGACAGTCTAAAAAAGGAACTAGAGCGGATGACAGCACTTGGTGTGACAAGGAAGATCGAGGAACCAACAGATTGGGTCAACTCCATGGTCTGTGCGAAGAAAAAGAATGGTGAGTTAAGAATATGTATGGATCCAAAAGATCTCAATGAAAATGTCAACCATGAACACTATCAAATACCCAAGCGAGAGGATATCACCAGCGAGATGGCATGCGCCCGATATTTCTCGAAGCTTGATGCGTCACAAGGGTTTTCGCAACTTGGACTGGATGAAAGCCGCACCAAATTCTGCACTTTTAATACACCCTATGGCCGACACTGCTTTCAGAGGTTACCCTTTGGAATTATATCAGCCTCAGAGATATTCCGTAGAGCGATGGAACACATAATTGAAGGGCTAGATGGAGTGCAAGCCTATGTGGATGACATCATCATATGGGGATCCACACTCCAGCAGCACAATCAGATATTGGCAAGTGTCCTGGAGCGAATACAAAAGAATGGACTAAAGCTCAACAAAAACAAGTGTCAGTTTGCAGCTCAGGAAATTGCTTTCCTTGGAGACAAGCTTTCAGCAGAAGGCATATAGTCTGATGAAGAAAAGATCAATGCCATATTGAACATGCCTAAACCCACAGACAAGGCAGGTGTACTACGCATCATGGGAATGGTAAACTTCATAGATAAATTCATACCCAACCTGTCAGCAAAGACAACGTACATTCGTGAGCTCCTGCACAAAGATAAAGACTTCAAGTGGACATGCAACCATGAACATGAGTGGCAAAAGCTTAAAAGTGCATTGACCACTGCACCTGTTTTAAATAAAATGAATCTGAGAGAGACAGTGTTCTGCTCTGGACTACATAAGGACATTGATAAACTGATAAGCAGATGTGAGACTTGCCAGAAATACAGAAGCAAACAAGCTAAAGAGCCCATGACTGTAACTGATGTGCCAACAGCACCATGGCATAAAGTGGGAATGGACTTATTCCACCTTAAAGGGAAGGACTACTTGGTAGTCATTGACTATTACTCAAATTATCCTGAAATGGCATTGCTCTCAAGCCCATCTTCTAGCTGTGTCATAACACATGCAAAATCAATCACTGCCAGAAATGGCATTCCGCATACAGTGATGATTGACAATGGACCACACTTCAACAGCAAAGAGTGGCAAGACTTCGCAAAAGTTTATGACTTCAAGCATGTAACATCCAGCCTACTGTATGCACAGTCCAATGGAAAAGCTGAGAAAGGAGTTCTCAAGCAACTCCTAAAGAAGGCTTCTGATAGTAATTCAGATCCTTACATTGCTCTACTCAGTTACAGAGCATCACCTCTGGAGTGCAGGTTATCACCTGATGATCTACTGATGAAAAGAAAACTCTGTACAACACTTCCAAGTTGCTGGATTGTCATGAAATGTGCCCCTCCGGATGAACTACTTTGGCAATCCCTCAACTTTTTCTCTACCATTACCATGTCAAAATTAGCTATTGAGGAGGGGGGGCAAGGGGGGTGGGGGCAAGGGGGGAGGGGTGGGCAAGGTGGAGAGGGGTGTGGCCTTGACCAACTGCCACTTTGCTCGTTTGAAAGCCATCTCTCTTTTTCATGGGTTGGCCAAATTCTCTGGGCGGGCAAAGCAGAGAAAGGGGAGGTAACCTTGCTCCTTATGACCTCATAACGAGAAGATTCCAGATCGGCCCATCTGAGCTTTCATTTTCTCAAAGGCAGAGCAGGATACCCAGGGCTCGGTTTACACCTATCGCCATTTCTAGCCACTGGGGAACCATAGGCAGGCTGGGGGAACGCATATTAATGTTAAAAAAAAATGCAGTTGTTGAACTGTTGAATGCAGAACTGTCTCTTCAAACTGTGAAAATGGAAATGAAAACAAATCTGAAGCTAACATTTGTCATTGTGACTGAACAGTTGTTGATTCAACTTGAAAGTTTAGTTAACTCACACTTTTAAGGCAGCAGGTGAAGGTTTTATGCTGAACCAGCTTAAAACTGATTAGGCTGCAGTGATAGAAACTCTTAAAATCAAACAACTACCAACAACTGACAATACTGCATTTACACTTAGTCTAGTCTATATCGACGACGTTTCATTTCTGGGATTGTTCAGGTGCTGCTGGAAATTTCGCCGGATGTCCGTTACCTTCTGCTTTCTTTGTGTTAGCATTTTAAACTCTGGTGGATCAAACAACCTTTGAACGTACACAAATTCCACCAAAAACAAGTGCAGCGGCACCGTTGCTCCATATGGCGCTTAGCACCGCCCAAGACGATTGTGATTGGTTCAAAGGAATGTCAACAAACCAGAGAAAGTTTTTCACCTATCCCAGAATGCTGTGTGGACTAGCCAGACCCTCCTCCGCAGTGCTGTGGAGGAAGGTCTACACTACAAGACTACACTTAGTCCAATAGCGTGCAGTAGTAATGCTGGTTATATTTGTCTGCTTTCAGTGGTCCACTCCCTCTTAAACTAGGAAAAAAAAATATTGACTAACTTTTTGCAAATATACATGTATATTAAATCTCCCTTCTAATTACCTTCCCTTCCCTGCCCTCCTCCCCGGCACTGTGGCCCCAGCCTTCCATTCTCAGCAGGATCCAGCGGGGCCGCTGCAGCAGCTATACCCCAACAGGGGCTCGGCTTTCTGGGTGCTCTGGATGGTGAGGCTCACTGAACCGATCTCAGAGGCAAGGATGTAGAGCAGGACGAGGTGACCTTCTGTCCTGTGCTGAGGACTCCACACTGCATCCATCCATCCACCTACAGTATGTGTCTGACTGAGGACCTGTGGTAAGTGAAAGGGATAATACAACGCAGTAGAAACTCCAACCTTACACTAGAGGGCGCTGGTGGTTCAGCAGTGGCTTTAAGTGCCAGTGTGTTGTATCTCTCTAGAATTAAACTTTTGTTTGCACACATTCTTAGCGGAACCTCAAAACGTATGTTTTTCATATAAAAGATAAATCATACCAAGTGAACATTTGGAGTTCTTAAATCTTTTATTTAAATCAAAGAGCAGATAAAAACATTAAGGCAAGACGAGCAGCGAGCAGCGCGCGTTGAGCTGCGAAATGGAACACCAAAATGTAACCATACATGGCTTGATCCGTTAATTTAAAAAAAAATAGAAAATTATAAAGCCAGAGAAAACACGAGTGCTTGCAGTACACATTTTCAGACCGTTATTATTGACCTTCTGTGAGCGAAGGGATTTCCAGCCTAAAACTAAACTACAAGTCAAGCAGCTAGACTCTCAAGTACAGAGTTAGTAACAGCCAACTAAAGTGTGTCACTGTATGAAACATAAACAGAAATCAGTGATAGTGGAGACATTATTTTGCGTTATCTAAGCAACTTAGAAGTATTTTTCTTCTCTATGCGGTAAAACAGCTTTTTTATCAGCTGAATGATACTGATGGAAACACGTTGCCATGCATTTCTCTAATGAATCTCTCTGATTTAGGTTTAGAGGTTTGTGACACATTTCTTGTCGTTTAGTATTTACAGTTGCGGTCAAATATGCAGCACAGTGGGGCAGACAGCGGCACCAATTTTTCCAAGATTTCTTTTCAACAACAGGATTCAGGATGCAAACACAGTAACGAATCTAGAATGGTCGGAATGCCTGCATATGTTTATGAAAGACTGCAAATGTGAATTTGCGGTACATAATGCTGTTCTGTTAAAAAGAAGAAGAAAAAAAACAACGTTTTTCCAGCTTTCCTAAGAATTTAAATAACTCAGACGTTCTTAAGGAGTGGTCCGGCTGTTGTGAAGTGAATCAAAGCTGCATAAAATATTCTAGTTATGCAGAATCAAGAAGCAGAACATGGAGAGCAAGAACAAGGTAAGCTTTCCTGCCCGGAGCCGTCCAGTGTGGTGGCGACGAGCTAATGCTAACTACACATGTAGGACTCATTTTATAGCCTTTGGGGCAGCCCAAAGCATCCTCCCAGAAACTGGAATTTCTGCTGGATAGATTTCTGTCTGCAGGCGCTGCACAAGTGCAGTAAGGGAGAAACCGCTGACGCCAAGGAGGTTCTGCTTCGGTCTGCGCCACTTAATGTTAAAATGGAGGAAAGAGATTTGAGTTTATATAAGAACATCAACCTGTGATCCAAACTTTCTCCGTTTCGTCTTAGTTTCTGCATTGCGATGACACACTCTTCTAAACCACGAGTTACAAGTTCAACTGTGTCCTTACTCCGCCTGCCAAGAAACGCACGGTTGCCTTCATTTTGTAGTGGACACCTCCCTCACTTAAATTGTAATACACAAAAGAGACAACGAAAACATCAGGCTGCCTCTTTAATTTGCATGAAAGTGCAAAGAGATTAAATGCTTCTTTACTACGACAAAAATTCTGAACGCATCTGGATTCAAGTAAAACACTTAATGAAACCTCCTTATAACTGCTTCCGGAGGAGTCAAAGAGATTGTGCCGATTAGTTTGTATGCAGTAAATACCGTGCATTCATTTAGAAACGTTTGTACATAGCCTTCGTATTCCTAAAGCTTCAAATAGCGGGACTACTCCGAGCGTGTTTATGTACAATAAGATCTATGGGAAATGTTTGAACAAGAGAAAAGTCCAACGCTTTGTCAAAGCACACGTAGGATGAATAGAAAGTGCTGTTAACAACATACCAAAACTGGATGACGTGATTTAGTTGCACATGCGTTAAGTCTGCATCTGCAACTTGACTGCTGGAATATTTATATTAGTGCTATAAGTTATTATGGAAGCTACAGTATGTATTTTATCAAACCTTTTTCTTTTTTTTACATGTTTGTCCTCCAAAAGTCTTGTCTTGCCTGTGGAGATAATCAAGCACAGGCACAAAAGAGGGGAGTTATACCGGTCTGAATGTGTTATCCAAAGCACACAACTATTACATTTTCACCTTTGTGTGTGAGGAAACAGTCATGAGAATTCAAAGAGGGCGGCGATGTTTCTAGGACGGGCTAGAAAAAACAGACAAGAAGAAGTCAGGAGAGACAGTGACTGAACATCTGACTTTCATACTGGTTTGTGTGTGCATGTGTGTGTGTGTGTGTGTGTGTGTGTGTGTGTGTGTGTGTGTGTGTGTGTGTGTGTGTGTGTGTGTGTGTGTGTGTGTGTGTGTGTGTGTGTGTGTGTGTGTGTGTGTGTGTGTGTGTGTGTGTGTGTGTGTGTGTGAAGCTGCCTGCAACAGGCAGCGTGGTGTCCCTCCTGGAGAGCCCAACCTCCAGAAACCTCCTACACCTACACACCACAACACCTCATTGGTTAAACAGAACTACAAGCCGATTGGCTACTACAGCAGAGTTAGGTTATGATCTGCTAATGTTTTCACCTCGCACGCTCAAAGCTTGGTAGACGTTTTTTTCCCCCCAAACAGTTTCTTTGAATGTTTGCTCTTTAGCGAAAAAAGCAAGAAGCACAGAGACATGAGTCAAATCTGTGTGTGTGTGTGTGTGTGTGTGTGTGTGTGTGTGTGTGTGTGTGTGTGTGTGTGTGTGTGTGTGTGTGTGTGTGTGTGTGTGTGTGTGTGTGTGCTTACTATTATGAAGACCTGCTGAATGCCAATGGCCCATGGTTTTGTCTATGTATTTATCTATAATATTTATGTCCCTGTAAATAGTTCCCTTTGAGTGGACTTAAATACTGTACTTGAATCGTTAAAGTGTGTGTGTGTGTGTGTGTGTGTGTGTGTGTGTGTGTGTGTGTGTGTGTGTGTGTGTGTGTGTGTGTGTGTGTGTGTATGCGTGTGTGTTTTTCCCCCTCCGTCCCTGTTTCTTTGTATGCATTCACAAGCCCATCCGTCCATCCGTCCATCCGTCCATCCGTCCATCCGTCCATCCGTCCATCCGTCCATCCGTCCGTGTTTTTGAGTGTTCATCTGTCGGTCTTCTTGGCCCACGCCAGGTCATCAGATCGTGGTTTCTGCCCTGTAAGTTGTTGGATCAATTGCTCCATTCGTCTCCAAAAGCCCAGCCGGTCCAGAGGATAGTTACACCAACCTGGGATGTGAGGACACATGGAGAAAGAGACAGAAAATGTAAGCGGATGTGAAGAAAGTGGAGAAAGGAGGAAAGGACTATAGGGGAAGAAGTGAAAAAGGAAGGACGGAAGGAACATACAGAATTTGGAAACGTTTAGAAATTGTAAGTGCAATAGTTTTTTTTGGAGGTATTTTAGTAGGTCTATGGACCAAAATCAGTCCGACTGACAGACATTGCCATCCATACAGTCAAGCTGCAACCATGGCTTAAAAAACACTAAGCCAATTAATGAAACAATTATTATAAAATGTTATTTAGACTCAATGTTTATTCTTCAAGTGGATTTTATGGAATGACCTGAACGATGATACTGTATGTATGAGCCTCAGCGATATAGACAGATCAGTCCATATTGTTTTAGCCCCGAAGGGATTTCCGCTACTGTATTAAGATATCTGTTTTGTCTATGGCCCTGCCCACTGCTCCAGCAGCACCCACAGGGCGAACACTGGCTCTTATTGACCCGTTTCCAACCATCCTTTCTCCAACCTCCATCTTTCCCCCGCCTCTCTTTTTCCTCCAAACATTCCGGACTGATTTTCTTAATGTCTTTTTGTTGGTTTTATTTGGACCCCCATTAGCTTCAGCATAATCTGAAAGCTATTCTTCCTGTGGTCCTACAATCTATCATGTGACAATACAATTTACAACATGACATTACACACCATAAGCACAAAGACATTACGTCACATTACACAACATCTAGTCTCTTTTACTTTATCGTCTCGATGCTTCACCTCAGATTTCTATCTTCTGTCTTCTGTCCTTAACTTCCTCCTCCCTCTATTGTCGTATTTCTTTTTTTCCTCCTCTATCCCTAGCTGCACCCCCCATCCTCAGTCCTTCTACCTACATCCAACCTCCTGTCTCACTCTCATCATCATAGGCAGACTGGATTTTAGGGTGGTGGAGGTATGAGGGGAGTCTTAAGAGATGTCCTTAGCCTCTACTAACACAAAGAAACGCGCACACACACACACACAAACACACACAGAGTCTTAGTTCTGTTACAATTTACAGAACTTGAATCTGCTGTATATTTAAGGTAAATACATTAATGTATGTATGGCTGCAGGCTAAAGTACATTTACATGTACACATGCATGCATGCATGACTGTACACTACTCTCTGTACATACTGCTCCAACGCACGCACGCACGCACGCACGCACACACACACACACACACACACCAAACTTGTACAAGTGTCACTGCTTTAGAGGCAGCCAAGGAGTCCCTTGACATTTAAGATAAAATGCCTTTTTACCATTATTACCGAAAACACACATGCTCACACGTTTGTATGGAGAGTAAAGCACTTGCACAAATACAGTTTTACTTTTGTAAACCGACACAGTAACACAAGTCCACAAAGGCAGAAATAAAAAAGATGTCAGAGGGACTCACACACGCGCACACACACACATGCACACACACACACACACACACACACACACACAGGCAAGACACACTGGCTGTGTGTACTTAAGCTACCCTTGTCTGATGCTCACACACCACCACCCATGATGTGTTTGCATAGGGTGCATGCTATAGCTGTGGGGATGTGTGTGTGTGTGTGTGTGTGTGTGTGTGTGTGTGTGTGTGTGTGTGTGTGTGTGTGTGTGTGTGTGTGTGTGTGCGTGTCCCTCCAGTGACCCTCTCTCTGCTGGAAGACGGTAAAGCAGCCAGAGGTTTTGTTTGATTTACCTCTCTTTTCCTCCATCTCTCCTTCTGCTGTTTCTCCTTCTTTCTCAACACACTCGTCGTTTTTTTCTTCCAAATCCCTGTTTCCCTACCCACCCTCTGCTCGCCCTCACCCTCTCCCCATCCCTCCCTCCCTCCCATGCCCCCCCCTGCCTGTGAAGTCCTATTTGTTAGAACAGACAGCAGGTTAGCATTAAATATACATGGGGATTGTCAGCCGGTGGCGAACACAAAGGCAGCTAGGCGAGCCCCAGTGGAATCCAAGCCCGGCCCAGGCAGCCAGGCTGGGGGAGCGGGGGGCCGCTGCTGTCCCCTGTGGGCCACTGTGGGCCCCTGACCGACACCAGCCAACCTCCCACCACACACACACACACACACAGGTTAGAAACCGAAGAGGAGGTCAGTACACACACAGATGCTCCAGTATGCAGATGTGTGTGCGTGTGCAAACACACACTTTCGCTGTGACACCCCCCCTCAACTTGCAACACACACATCTGTCGTCCGCAGGGGCACAGGGTGACGTACAAGCTGAATCCCCCTTGTGTATCCTTCCTCTTTTCTCTCCCTCCCTCTCTCCCTTTCACCCAGATGCACACAGAATACTTAATGTGGGTCTGTTACAGAGGCACCGTGTCTCTAAAGACACACACGCACGCAAACAGAACATTTTCTTTTAGTTATTTATATGAAGCCGACAGACAGACAGACAGACAGACAGACAGACAGACACGGCCGCCATTTTGTCCCAATCTGAAGAGAATTGTAAGAGAAATTATTCTAAAGGCATCAGCTTCAATTATGGCGATCTAAAATAGCCCAACACATACACACACTTATAAACATCCGATAGTATTCAAAAGTCATGTTACACACATTCTATCCTCGAGTGCCTCAATGCTATGATGGATGCAAAATTAAGAAAAGGAACTTTTTGATGGTATGATTTTTAACAACTATTTTTAACCTGTCCTCCAATGTATACAGCAGATCTATACATATACAAACAGTGTTGATGACAGGCATATTAAAAGCCAAAAAATTATTAGGGACTGGATTAGATTTATAGATACAGTAGATACAGTAGAGATGATTTATAGATTTTGGTTATGCACTTTGGGTTTGACAGTATGTTTGTAAAGTATGTACTGTAAGTATTGTAAAGATAACCATGGTACATCAAACGTGACTAAACTAATCCAGCTTAATCCATGTTATTACCACGGTAAAATTATCCTTATCCAGCCAATATATACAGTATATATATATTTTTTTTTTCTTCTTCTTCTTTTATTTAATCATTGCTTTGATTTGTTTATCTTTGATGAAATTATCCCGAATAACAATGTGCTCTTATTTTGAAATAAAGTCAACATAGTACAGAGTAGAAGCTAGCATTTATTAGAGTTCAGTAATCAGCCTTAATTATATCATTTGCTTATAGTTGACACAACTCAAATTTGAATGTCTGCCATAATGTATACATTTTAGTGTTGAAATGCCCAACTCCAATCAAAATTTCCTGGATAAATTAGTCTGACAAAAATAAGATATAAAGATTAATTGGTTGAAAGGAGTCATTTTATCTGACAATGAGTTCCGGTTCACCCTAAAAAGTCTTTGGGGTGTCCTGGTGGCTGAGAGGTTTGAGATGTGGACTACGTAATGCAGTAGTCAGTGAAATAGTTTCTGTAATGTAGTTAAATAATAGCTCTAGTGGGTTAAACCATGTACTGTATCTGTGCACTAGAAGTGTATAGTCATGATAACAGCAGTTCTTACCTGTAGTAATGCAGTAGTATGTCTCGTGCGGCGAGACATGGTGGATGCGGTGGTGTTTCCGTGGCAACACCAGATGCCAGTCCTGGAGCAGCATGACCCAGCGTGGGAGGCCGAAGTAGGAGTGGCTCCACTTGTGAATCTGATTGGTCAGCGTCACGAAAACCGCCAGGGCGAAGACGTAGCAGTCCCAGGGGTAGGACGCCGTCAGGGCCTCTGAGAGGGGACAAGAGACAGACAGACATTTATACACAGAGAAAGAAAGAAAGAAAGAAAAGTAAAAAGGGTAAAGTTAATAGAATAATTGATCAAACTGTTTAGTGTAATGAAGAGGGGCAGCATGAAGGCGTAGTACTCCCACAGAGAGGATGCTGGCGCGAGCCTCGGAGAGATAAAGAGACCAAAGGGGAGAGATGAGGAGACGGGGGGAGAGATGGGGAGATGGCGGGAGAGATGAGGAGACGTGGGGGGAGAGATGAGGAGACTGAGACGTGCGTGTCACGCAGGCAGTGTGCAAGCCCTAACCTGTTAACATGGGAGGGAGACGAAATAAAAATGGACACGCAGGCAGTGTGCAGGAGGCCTAAGCAGCGACTGTCGGGATGTCTTCCAAAAAAAACACACTTTTTGCCAAAATCAGAAAGGCCAAGGGGAGTTTTTTTTTAATCATCCCGGTGCTTTCACCTCAGCACCGCGGGCATCAAGAGGCATTTTAAAGGAAGTTAGTCAGGGGGGAGACACTTCAGCCCTCTACGCCTCTACGAGTACCATCACACAAGGAAAATCAGTCCCTTCATTCTCTCTGTTCCTCATTGAGCAGGTAAAAGTCTTACTGATGTTCAGATGGAACTATGAATCCCCCCCCCTCACCTTTTAATTTTGCAATCCCACTCTCATATTCTGAAAGAACGACACATCATTCCTACATTAGCGCCCTGGGACTGGACAGACTGTGTGCCGTGTTCTTATGTGATATTCAGATGAAGGTGTAGTTGAGAGTTCGGATGGAGAATAGGGGACAGCAGTTTACTGGCTCTGTGAAAAAGTCACACCGAAACAACATTTGGAATGCCTATTTTTTTTTTTTTATGTGATTAAGGAAACAGGAAACAGAGCCAGGACTTTACACAATAAGAGGAGGCCATTCAAATGCAGTTTTACAGGGATTAAAAGGAATGAGATCAATTTTAAGTTTAAAATGTAATACATTCTTAACCCTCATGTTGTCCTCGGGTCTAATTTGACCCATTTTAAAACGTTTCTATATCAGAAATGTGGGTTTCTTTCAACCGAAAAAAAACAACGTGGATGGCTCCCAACAACGCCCTTCACAAGTTTTATTCAATTTCATAGAATTTGAATTTTTTTTCTTTTGAAAAAAGTGACAAAAATGTCAGGAAAAGCTCCAAAAACCTGGGGGAAAAAAACACACAAAAACGTCAAAAGGTGTAGAAAAAAAAACGTTTGATATTTTGTTTAAATTTTGAACCAGAAAAACAAAAAGTTGCATGGTCGACGGGAAGACAACACAAGGGTTAAATAATGACCGTGCCTTTTAATTACCTCAACCTAAGAGAGAAAAGTTTCTGATGCTTAAAAGTCCCATGACATGCTGCTTTTTGGATGATTGTATATAGGCCTCCGCAACGTTATACTTCTATTCCACTATATTTCAGTGGGATATTGATACATATCGTACATTTTACTCCACTACGTTAAAAGGTCCTATGACATGCTGCTTTTTTGGATGCTTTTATATAAGGCTTAGTGGTCCCCTAATACTGTATCTGAAGTCTCTTTCCCGGGGGGGCAAGGTGGAGGGTGGGGTGTGGCCTTGACCCACTGCCATGCTTCGCTTGTTTGCAAGCCATGATGTTTCTCTCTCTTTTTCTCATGGGCGGGCCAAATTCTCTGGGCAAAGCAGAGAAAGGGGAGGTAACCTTTCCCCTTATGACATCATAAAGGGAAGATTCCAGATCGGCCCATCTGAGCTTTCATTTTCTGAAAGACAGAGCAGGATACCCAGGGCTCGGTTTACACCTATCGCCATTTCTAGCCACTGGGGACCATAGGCAGGCTGGGGGAACGCATATTAATGTTAAAAAAACTCATAAAGTGAAATTTGTTGAAAATTGTACCATGGGTCTATATCCTCAACGTTCCACTTCCGGGATTGCTCCGGTGCCGCAGGAAATTCCGCCAGATGCACGTCTTTTCTTTCCTTCCACTTTTTTTGTGTTGGCATTTTAAACTCTGGTGATTTCTGAGGACTATGGTTAACTGCTCCCCAGATCTCTGCAGGGTAAATTTAGACAGCTAGCTAGACTATCTGTCCAATCTGAGTTTTCTGTTGCACGACTAAAACAACTTTTGAACGTACACGCGTTCCACCAAAACAAGTTCCTTCCCGAGGCTATTTAGCAGCGGCTCCGTGCGGAACTTAGCGCCGCCCAAGACGATTGTGATTGGTTTAAAGAAAGCCAATAAACCAGAACACGTTTTTCTCCCATCCTGGAATGCTGTGTGGACTAGCCAGACCCTCCTCCGCAGCGCGGTGGAGGAAGGTCTGGCAAAGCGAGACTACTAGTGCCTTTACAAATTAAGAATTTACAAAACCAAACAAGAGCTTATATAGTTTAGAGGCATTGTTACAGATGAAATTACCCAAACAGGATATAAACTAGGTAAAATGAACTGACCTCGACCAACACCAGTGATATGTTGCTTACACATATATGCAGGAATAATGCAGGACCTAAACCTGTAATGGAGTGTATTACTATATTGTAATACTTCACCTCCATGGTGAACTTGCTCTGAGTGTGCCCATCTGAAAGGGAGCCAAATACGGTCATCAAATCTTTTTTTTTCGTTTCCAACGTGGCACAATGTGTGGACTAAAAGCATCTTTGTAAGCTGGGAATACTGTAAGTATTTAATCAGGTTTCCTATCAAGCCTAAAAGCTAAAAAAAAAAAAGTAGTAGACTGGTTTCAGGGAAGTGGAAGTGTCAGTGTTGATGTGAGCTGACAGGTGACAAGCATGTCTGTCAGGACTCCAGAGCAGCCGAGTGCAACTATTCTCAAAATAACATTATGCATATGCGGCTACAGCTGTTTGTCATTTGAAGAGCATTCGGAGAAAGGTTTCTGTCCGTCTACTGCCTAAAAACCAAACAGAAGTCTACAGCTCGTCTAGCACACGGCCAACTCTTGCTATTCACTTGAGTCTTTCTGTCGCTACGACTTAGAGCTGTCCTCTCTCTGTCTCCCTCCATCCCCTTGTTCTTTCTCTTTGGTCCAAGCAGCGATCTCTTGACCCCGGGTTCACGTGCAGACATGACAGCTGGAGATGTCACATCGTGGCTTTCAGCTTCCCCCCCCCCATCTACCTCTGTCTCCGTCTTTGTCTGGTGACCGCTTGACACTGCGAGGAGCTTGACATGACAGGTTTAGATGTCATCTAAGCGCTACATGACCCTCCGCCACCCCCGCCCGCGCCCGCTCGCTGCCTCTCTTCTCCGTGCACTCCCGCCCTCTGTCGCAAACTCTTAGCGCTGACCTCTTAAGGTGCAGACATGACAGGTGTAGATGTCACTGCGTCTCTCGCCGTCTCTGTCCCGCGACCGGTTGACTCGCCGCGCTGTGTGACATAACAGGTGGGGATGTCACCTACAAGTGAACCTCACTACTGCTCCCTCCCCTCTAATCTTCTCCAATTCGCTGGGCCCATGCTACGGGCAAGCAGCTGACCTTTGCAAGTTTCCCCTTTGCTCCTCTTTATTTCCCAGTTCTTTTTTATATATATATATATATATATATATATATATATATATATATATATATATATATATACACTTTATTGCATCTTCCAGACAATCATTTACTTCAGAGCTGGGTATTGTTCAAATATTTTCGATACCGGTACAGTGACTTTGATACCGGTTCCTAAACAATACTTTTTCCGATACCAATTTTATAAAACAAAATACAACATTACACATTAGGGTACAAGCCAGTCCTTCCAGAAAAATGCGAGTGTGAGTGTGCAAATTAGTTTTTTTTTGTGATTGTTGCGGGCAAAAATCCTTGATTATGCGGCAAGTTTTCTTAAAAAATGCGATGGAATATGCGGGATATTTATGCAATTTTATGCGCTGAAATTTCAGGAACTTGCAAAAACTGCGGTTTGATGAAAAAGAGAAAAAAAAAAAAGTGATTCCCCCAACACCCTGCTTTTCGATGATGTTCACGTCGCGTAATTACGTCACTTCATAACGTTCCCATGGCAACAGGGGGAAATGGCTGCTCTTGAAGTAAACGCTAAATTTTTCAACTTTTTATATGCGACTTTTTTGCAATGAAAATGCGGGGATTATGAAATCATGCAAGCCCTGCATATTTTGCACGGAAATCGGCAATTTATGCGGCGAAAGTGCGGCGTATTTGAAAAAATGCGGCCCCCGCATAAATATGTGGATTTTGGCTGATTATGCATTGAATTATGCGATCGCATAATCGCGTTTTTCTGGAGGGACTGACAAGCGGCCGAAATGGGTTTCCTCAGGAGGGTGGCTGGCGTCTCCCTTAGAGATAGGGTGAGAAGCTCAGTCATCCGTGAGGAGCTCGGAGTAGAGCTGCTGCTCCTTTGCGTCGAAAGGAGCCAGTTGAGGTGGTTTGGGCATCTGGTAAGGATGCCCCCTGGGCGCCTCCCTAGGGAGGTGTTCCAGGCACGTCCAGCTGGGAGGAGGCCTCGGGGAAGACCCAGGACTAGGTGGAGGGATTATATCTCCAACCTGGCCTAGGAACGCCTCGGGATCCCCCAGTCGGAGCTGGTTAATGTTGCTCGGGAAAGGGAAGTTTGAGGTCCCCTGCTGGAAATGCTGCTGCTGCGACCCGACTCCGGATAAGGGGAAGAAAATGAATGGATGGATGGATGGATGGATGGATGGATGGATGGATGGATGGATGGACATAATGGAACAAATCTTATTTATTTTTCAGCTTGCGCCCTGTCTCTGTGTGCAACGTAGAGTTTTTCGTGCCTGCCTCTGTAACGTGTAACGTTAGACAGCCAATCACAGACATTATTAGATCTTGGTAGAAGCATGCTGCATGCTGATTGGCTCACTGACGCGGATTAGAATTATTCCTAAGGTATTGAAATTGGGTATTGAATGATGAGGCATTTTTCGATACTTGATACTTTAGAGGCAATTCGGTCAGTGCCTAAAAAGTATTCAATTCGGTACCTAGTCCTGCTTCCCAATCAATTGCACATTTTTGTGTGTATTGGGAAAACCTTCTTAACAAAATCTTGTGCAAGAATAAGATATTGTACAGATTTGACAGAATACATATTTTTACATGTTTGTACAGTATGTGATCTCTAATTGCAAAGGTACATTTTTCCGTGTCTAAAGTTTGCTCTATTGTTGACAGCCATGATTTTTTCTTCCAGTTATTGATGTATGAAAAACTTAGTTGCTTTCCATTTCTATCAGAATTCTCAGTCTCAGTAATTGAATTTGTAAATATGGAGAATTTTGAGACAATGTTTGTCTCAAAATTCATCCCCTTCCTATAGTTTACCCTGACGCTTTCTTTGCCATTATTACTCTCCTACACAACGGAGACTTTCTGCAGGGCGCCGCCCAAGTGTAGCACTAAGTTATTTTTGGACAGTATTGCTGCAAAGTGCAAACCAAATGTCTAGAAAATAGACATTAGATAAAATTATTTGATGGAACATTCAAAATTGTTATTTTTTTTTTAACAATGATGTTTTTAGTTTTCTTACAATGTTGGGATCAGTATTACATTCTACCATAACATGGTACAGTATCACTTGGTTGAAGAGGTAAACTGGTGGTCTATTTGCACTTTTTAATTCCTTTTCGTCAGCAACTTATTGTGTCTGTAAGTTAATACTTACTCATTGGTTCCTTCATGACAGCAGACAAAGCGTCAAAGCGTGAGCAGCTCATCCCCTTAAAACCACAGCGAACGGATGCCACCTCCCCCCCTCCTCTCTCTCTCTCTCTCCTCTCTGCCCATCAGTGACCTTTTGGCTGAAGTTGAAGTGCAGACATGACAGGTGGAGATGTCTCCTTCTCAATAACAGGTTGCTCCGTTTCTCCATCTGATCTTCCTCCTCCGGTAACTCCCCTCTTGCCCTGCACCCGTAGGGTCAGTGCTCATGATTACCTGAAAAACTGCCCCGTGCCCTCCCTCGACCAGTGGACACACTCCAGCCAGAGTCGGTGCTACCTAAGTCACTGCTACACTTTGGTGGCCCCGTCAAGCTGCCCTTCTAAAGTCCTTACCCTCCCATTTAGAGCTTTACAGTATGCAGTGTGACTGCTACAGTCTTCTAAAGCTTGCAGAGTTAAATATCTTTCACAATGCCTGTATGATGTTGTAAATATGCTTAATGACAGACTTCGTAACCTCATTCCAATCTACTCTCCCTCGCATACATATAACACAAGGAAAAAGCATATTATCAAGGGGAAAAAAAGGAAACTGAAAAGCATAAGCTTTAGTGTGGTCTGCAGACGGCCTTCGATCTGGAATGCAGTGGGCTATAAAAATGTCTGTGTCTGCTTTCAAAAGAGACTAAGGACAGCAGTTCCTATTAAAATATGTCAACGCTTGAATACTCTGAATCAGGGATCTTCAGCAGGGGGTCCGGGACCCCTAGGGGATCCTCAGAGTCAACGCAGTGGGGGGCATCCAAATTATTGTTAATTTTTGAAGGTTTTTTCAAAAATGAAGTCTTAACATGAAGCCAACCTATTATCAAAAATAAATACCCACTGATGATAGGCTATAGGTAAGGTAGCAATCCTAAAGATTCACTGTGCCACATGCATGTTTTAAAATTAAAATAAATGATTTAGAAAATCGTGCCAACAATTATAATGCTATTTTAAAAGCTTAGTATAATATGCAAAAAAAGGTACTGTATGTATAAAGGCTTTAGGCCAACCTACACCTAATTGTAGGCCCAGTTTAATATACAACTTAATTTTATACAGTATATGTAGTAGGGGGTCCCTGCTCCATCTCTATCAGTTAAGGGGTCTGAAATCCTTTTATTTTATTTCTACGGTTATTCCGACTCGTTATATGTTCACGTTTATTATATTTTATCTATTTAACCAATGATAAGAATGATGGAATACATGGGTAGGGTTAGGGTAGTTAGGTTTTTTTGTTTTCTTGTAGATGAATTATCCAGATAATATATAGACGTTGGACGGATAGAATATGAGTATTTATAATGTGTATTATTTGCTAGTGTCTGGGCCCCAGACACTAACAGAAGCTTCAAATAGCTTACCAGGTTGTCCCATTTCACACATCTGCATTATGTTTTATGAATGTACTTGTCTTTTAACTTTTGCGAATACATTTGAACGGAACTGAACTGACTGTAAGCATGTTAGTAGTGCTCATGGGTGGGAAACCGGTGAGGGATCGCCTCCATGTTGCTGCCCATGCGACTGCCACTGATTTGTTGCAGAAGGGAGTGAGATAGCTTAAGCCCCTGCAGGGGTTTAACGCCTCCAAGCAGCTCACTCACAGGTGGCAACAACGTGAATGACAAAAAGGTTTCACACAGGATACAAAAGGGTACATCCATGTGCATAACTGGTTCTGTGCTACATAGCCAGTAGAGGAATATAAAGGGTCACACCCCAAGAACTAATGGGTATCACCATGAAACTTCCCCAGTTGATTAATGGCATTAACACAAATATATTTTGTATTACAAGTTTTCTGAAATGTTATGTTTAAATATGCAAATGATGCGTTCTCTTGTTAAATATGCGCTAATTTGCATACATTCATCATAATTTCTGTTTCATATTGCTGATATATTAAGTTGTTCTTTTTTCAAAGATTTTTTTGGGCATCTTTAGGCCTTTATTATTGACAGGACAGCTTTAGACATGAAAGGGGAGAGAGAGAGAAAGAGAGAGAGAGAGAGAGGGGGAATGAAATACAGCAAAGGGCCGCGGGTCTAGACCGAACCCGCGGCCGCTGTGTTGAGGACTGAGCCTCTGTATATGGGCGCACGTTCTTTCAGGTGAGCTACCCAGGCGCCCGAGTCAGAGGTATTTACAGGAGGGAATGATGGATATCTCTTTTTAATCACTCCAAAAATCAGAATATGGTGTCAACAGCCATAAAAATATCCATTTGCGCCACGTTTTTAGGTGTAAAATGTAACATAAATCAGGTTATGATATCTGATCAAACCCCTCAGGAAAAACTTTCAGAATATAGATAGGAATGAAACTGTAAAGTGTGGTGTATGTAAGTGCTACTGAAGTGGAGATTTCTTGCTCAGAGTATGAGAAAAACGCATTTTGAGAAAACAGCCTTTAAAGGTGCCGTAGGTAGGATTGCAAAGATCCAGCTCTTAGCCACATTTTTTTATTTTTTTTTTTACATCGACAACTTCTCAGTCCCTCCCCCCTTTCCACTAAAGCCCAAAACGGTCTCTTAAGCCCCTACCCCACAAGGGAGAATGAATGTGTGTCCATGAGCAGTGATTGACAAGCAGTCAGACACTTTCCCAGCCGATTTGTTACATTAAGATATATATTTTTGTATTGCAAGTTTTCGGATTTTTTTGATTGAATATGCAAATGAGGCATTATCTAATGCTAAGTTTAGGTGAATCAAGGAGAAATCAACACATTCTCACTCCCATCGCCCCAAATACGGACGCCTGGTCAGGTGCCTTTGGCGTTTGTTATTGACGCTAAAAGTCTCCTTTAGCGCTATATCTAAATGCGCTGGGTCGGGACTCTTGGTGTCACTTGTGACGCTCTGGGTCAGGGCGTACATTTAACTGACATGCGTCACAAGAACGGGACAGTTAGGTTTAGGAAAAGATCGTGGGTGGGGGTTATAAAATCTATGATTCAGTGACACGCGGGACAAGAACGGGACACAAACCCCAGTTTCTTGGTTGAAAGTGTTGTTGGACCAATCCACCACTCCAACCAACCTCCCTACGCGGCATTTCGGTCTTTTATACTACTCGCTACCGTTGTCGCGTGTAATACTACGTCACCTTAAAGCGCCGCGGAGCTGCTGCTCTGCCCCCTGCGTTCCATAGAGACGCTGAAGGGTGCTTATGGTGTCGGTATCGGACGCTGAGAGCCACTGCCCAAGCGTCTGTATTTGATGAGTTGGGAGTGTGAACGGGTTGGAAATTTACAGGCGCAAGAAGACAAAGTGGAGTAAAATAAACATCTAAATGTGTATTTTGGATGGGTTCC
Organism: Perca flavescens; assembly: GCF_004354835.1. Taxonomy (NCBI): domain Eukaryota; kingdom Metazoa; phylum Chordata; class Actinopteri; order Perciformes; family Percidae; genus Perca; species Perca flavescens. Next base: position 5,949,657 of record NC_041338.1, on the reverse strand, counting down.
CCCCCCCCAATAATCTAAAATAAGACTTAGGGAACGCTGGGGAAGCAAAATAGCCCAAAACCTCAATATTGAAAAATGATGGTGTTGCCTGTAGTGTCTCCCCTCAAGTTGTGTGTGTGCCTGTGTGTATACTACCTGGTGTGTATGTGAGGAACTTGTAGGCCATGTGAGCCAGTGGAAGGATGGGTATCATACAGTTGTCGCCATTGGTTTCAATGAAGTCGTGGCGAGTGATGGCGGTTGGATCGATGTGGTGCTCCCTGAATGGACGAATAAATGCCTGCAGAAAGACAGAGAGAGATTCTTGCTGTAAAATTAACAAAATAAGAATTTCTGTAATATTCCTTACAGACTTTAAAGCAGCAGCCTGATGTGTTATATTTAAATTCAGTGTCAATGAAGAATAAGTAACACCTGCAAGTAGGTGTTCAGGCGTTAACTTTTCTTCATTGACACTGTTTTCTGATAGCCTTGCACCGGCTTGATGTGAATCTCACTCCTTCAAATCAGAATCAGAAATACTTTAATAATCCCAGGGGGAAATTATTTTTGTTATCTGCCCTTTTGTTTCTTTTCTTGTGGGTTCTTTTTCAGCTGCGAGTCGGGGGAGGCCTTTTGATGGGGAAGAAGAGAAGAAGAAGAAGAAGAAGAAGGAGGAAGAAGTAGACAAACAGGAAATACAATTATCTTTAATACCTCTGAGTCTCTAATTCACACACACCTTCCCTGAGTAGGCATTAACATTTTTAGTACTGCCTCACCCAGGGCTCGAACTCACAACCTCAGACATCAATGACAAGCCGTGGTCTTGTTGCTGTTTCACATTGTGACTGTGGCAATCACAAGGGTTGCTTGTAAAGACAGATTTCAAACTAGTGGCACAAATTCAGTCATCAAGTCAAAATTCTGAAAATGTGTGTACTTCATTGAAACAACTTAGAGATGTACATACAAATATTGATTGCTCCATAAGTGATACAACTGATATGCTCTATTCTCATTGACACAATAGCTTGCATGAGGATAGAATTCAAAATATTGCCAAAAATTCTTTTTGAGATAAAATTCTGAAATTCACCACACTACTTCTGTACAGAAAAATACGTTGCTCATCTACTATGTGAGACAGGTGCGCTTGATGGTGTTTTAAGCCCCCAACATCTCCTTCCAGGCAGCGCTGCGACCGTTGACTTCAAGGCACCTAACCCTAACCCTAACCCTAATCCTAACCATAACCATAACCATAACCATTGCCTAATCCTAGTGCCTTCCAGGCAGCGCTGCCTGTAAGGAGACGTTGAGGGCTTAAAACACCGATAAACGACAGCGTTGGAGAGGGACAAGCAGGTCAAAAGTTGCAAAGAAAACCCTGCACATGGTCTAACTTGCATAAAATTGTAAATAAAATTATATAAAAAGTTTTCGTACTAGACCATCTTCAGACAGTGAATCTACCATGAGATCAACATTTTGTCATTCATTTTCATGAACATTGGAGAGAATTGTGCAGTAGTAGTGAAAAATGTTAATGCACTGAGCAAACCCCCAAAGTCTGGTTTCGGTGCATCCCTAGTAAATACACAACTCAAAATATATATAGCATAGGTATAGTTGTTTTCAGACATTTTAATGCAGGAATATTACATATTACAGTATATCTTTAAACACACACACACACACACACAAAGGGGTAGGTTTTACTACTTCATTTACATTCACTTTAAATTGGAACATAACACTGGAAAAGCATTGTTTACAGTCTATACACAAATGCTGATCAAATGTGCACACACACAGACACACACACCACGACTCAGCGGTGCCCAGCAGCCCGCACAACCCCAAAGCTCATATCCAGCATCCTAATAAACCACAGAACAGCAAAAACACTCATACACATAAATGACCCATGGACGCCACACACGATCTCGGAAAATGTGAGCTTCAAACACACACCGACACACAACCCCCACCTGCACTGCACAGAGGCAGACACCTGTCTGTGAGAGTATGGGGGTCTCAAATGACTGACTGAATCTGAATCTCAGAAAGCACAAAAGAGGACAAAAAGAGATATGCACACACACACACAGGATAAAGGTAATTTATTTCCCTGTGTGGAAGAAGCAGAAAAGGTAGGTTTTCATCTGTATTTCCACAGTGTGCGTCCGTGCGCCTGTTTGTTTGTGTGTTACATTGTGTGTGTGTGTATGTGTGTGTGTGCGTGTGGCCGTGAAAGCATCAGCATGAAAACTCATTATTGTCGGGTTAGCTGTTCGAAGCGATCACACACACGACTATCAGCGAGCTTCGTAGGTATGTCGCCACAAACACACAAACTATCTATGTTGATATCTTCACAATTATGTACCCATCCCCATTTCCGTCTGCCTCCCCTCCCTCCCACCTCTCCTCACCCGTCCCCAGCCCTCCTCTCGCCGCAGCCCTCAGCCAGATGAAAGGCCGGCTAAGCAGCGGAGGTCGTGCCGAGCGGGGCGGCGTCAGCGCTCCCAGTTAACGGCCGCTGCATGTCCTCTAATCCCACACCGTTTAACGGCCCGCCTCGCACGACGTCCGTTAATCACCGGCTCACATCGCCCATCGCCCCAGCAACCAGCGCTGTCCCACTGGTTGGACCGACACGCCCTTCCACCCCCTTCTTTTTTTTCTTTTTTTGTTGTTGTCCTTCATAACCTTTATGCTGTATTTTCATCTCACTTTTTGTTGGTTTCTCTTTTTGGCCCGTTTTTTCATCTATGCTTTCTTCTTAGTCTCTCTCTCTCTCTCTCTCTCTCTCTCTCTCTCTCTCTCTCTCTCTCTCTCTCTCTCTCTCTCTCTCTCTCTCTCTCTCTCTCTCTCTCTCTCTCCTGGCCTTTTAGAAAGAACAGACTTAAATCATTAAATAATCTAATCAGCCTCATTAGAGAGAAGCGTTAAAGGAGTTTCTCAGAGATGTAACGAAAAAAGAGAGGGGAAATTGACATAGGGAGACAGGTACTGATGCTTTTAAAAGACTGCAGAAGAGAAACGGTTAGAGAGGAAAGATCTTCAAATACACATCCCTAAAAACTGTAAGCACATCTGGCAAATTTCAATGTGAATCGAGCATCATTGGGAACTAATGAGCGTGACTTTGTCCTCAAAGTGGTGTCATTAGAGGACTGCTAAATCCTTGTTGAGTCAATTAAAGCTCAACGACAAAAAAACAGCACGGCCCAAAGCTTCGCTAAGGAATAGTTCTAAACACTACTGGGAGGATGGAGAGCACTCTTTAAGATAGTGTTGCAGTTTTAGCACTGGGGAGTGAAAAGGCTTTTATGGATTCAAATCAAAGCAAATCATTGTTATTCAATTCCTAATGAAGAGCATTAGCAGTGCGCAGTATGGGAGAATGTTAGGTACAGTATAACAACATCACCATGCAATTAAGGGATGTTGGTTACAAAAAAGACATTTTGTAAATATTGTGACTGTGCTATTTCACAATGAACCCGCTAAAAATAAAAAGAACAAGAAGAAGAAGAAGAAGAAGAAGAAGAAGAAACATAACTTAACATAACTTTCATTTAGTCTATTTTACACAGCAGACTACAGTGTACAAAGAAAGAAATCCAGTAACTTTAGAGTTATGATGTCAGTTAGTCCATTGATTGATTAGTCGATCACTCTGAAAAATTGCAAATTAAATACAAAATGCAATTATTTGATAAATTGTTTTAGTCAGTTCTCGAGCAAAATGACAAACATTCTCTGGATCCAGCTTCTCACATGAGAGGATTTGCAGATTTTCTTTTGTCATATATTATTGTAAATTGAATATCTTTGGGTTTTGGAGTTATTTTGGTCGAACGAAACAAGACATTTGCACACATCCCTTTGGGCTCTGGCAGTTGAAATGGGAATTTATGAACTATTTAACTATTTATTTGAGTTTTATAGTTTCATAGACCAAAATAAATAATCAGCACATTAATCAGTGATAAAAATAATGGTTAGATGCGGCCCTAATGTCAATAGGGTGTAATTTTCTCCAGTTTTGTTGTGTTGCAGCATTGGATTGGGGCACAGTAAACAGCGCTCTAATGTGGCTTTATTTTACATTGAAAAAGCACTGTAAAACTGCAAACCACCATTGAATCGAAATAAAACTTTCCTCTTATTTGTGAAAATAGGCATGTGACCCATTTCAACTCCACCCCTCAAAGAATCGGAATCGAGAATCGATAAGAACCGGAATCGAAAGGAAGAATCGGAATTGGAATCAGAATTGTTAAAATCCAAACGATGCCCAACTAAAAACACATTTCCTTGTTTCCTCTCTCCTCGCATGATTTCCTCACGTCTCCCGGCCCCCATGCTTCCTCGGTGGGACGGACTAAGACGCGAGGAAGGGAAGCAAGTGGAGGAATTGTGGATGCAATTTAAGATCCTGGGACGTACCCGAGATATTGGCTAAATTTGACAAGAAGTGTACAGGATTAGAATCACAGACTCCACCTTTAAATGTACTTTCCGTGACATTGGTGGCATCATCTTTCCCCTCAGATCCTGGAGACCATACCGGCCATACTAAGCCAATGACTTCAACGGATAGAAAATGCAGTTTCCACTGGTAGCTGTTACTGCTCTGTGGCCTTCACTGCTGGAAATATTATGTATGACACCAAAGCAGCAGCCTCTAATGACTGTTAGGTATCCCCTTGTGGTGAAGGTATGGAGGCTGTGTTGTGTTATGTGTCTACATGAATGGTTCTACATGGTGTCTATTGTAGAATCTGAGCCACATCTTTAAAAAGACAACAACAGGGAACAAAGTAAGAGCATAAACATGTACACAAAGTACATACGTACACAAAACGACAAGAAAATGAGAACAAACAAGTAACAAAGAGCAACACTGGCTTCAAATGTTTGGTCTACGTTTATAACTGAGACCATTAGCCTCAGGTGTTCTCCATCATGCTCCTCTTTCATATTCAAACTAACCTTAACTGGGAGCACAGGCCTGCTTTATTCTCAGCCTCAAAACACACACACACACATGCACACACTTTATTTTCCACTAGCCTACTGCCATCCCTCTGTTCTCCGCAAAGGTCTATTCTTCTAAAGTCTTTATTAGAAGTCTCCTACGGTGTTCGACACACCATGCAAATCTCTGACTGCCGCCGCGCCTTTGGTCCCAGTAACTACCCCGAACCCCAATAAATGGCACGCCATAAATAAACATCAAACCACATAGTACCTTCGGCAAACAAAAACAGTACCATAGGGACTGAACAGTCATGGTTTATTCTACTGTGGGCACAATGCCCACAAAAACTGTATTGTTATCTAGATTGCAAAATGCATGGCATTATGCACACAGTGATTTGACACAGTGATAGGATAATAGCCTGACAGAAAATTCTACTTTAAAGCTCCATCAAAAAGAACAAATCCTTAGAATGTATCAGACCATTCAAGCTCTCAATAATGTGCTGTAGAGCCATTTAACGGGACTTGTTTCATTTCATTTTATTTTAGTTTAATTTAATACCTTTTATTGATCCCGAGTGGGGAAATTACAATTTTTTTTTCATTCTGTTGTTAGAACACACACAGACCTGAAATACACACACACACACACACACACACACACACACACACACACACACACACACACACACACACACACACATCAGCTCAGGTCTTATACATGCACAAATAGATAGATGTCAGAGTGAGGGGTGAACTGGCACCTCTTCAGCTACCAGTCCACTCTGTACTTCAGTCCAGACTGTCTGGACTTGAACCAGTGACTCTCTGGTCCCAACCCAACTCCCTATGGACTGAGCTACTGCCACCCCAAAGCTCCAAAGCTCACAGTCTCCTGTGTGTAGATATGAACTAATGATAGTTTATTAAATAGAATATTAACATTTAAGACACAGTACATGCATGCAATTCATTATTAAGTTGTTAACAGTTATTGTGTTTTTTGCTTCCAACCGGATAACGGTTTGTCATTAAATGGTAATTTTGACAGTACAAGAGAAAGAAACAAAAACTGGAATTTTAGCAGAAAAAATTAGATTATGCAGATGTAATATACAGTCTACAAATATACAAGTCCACAAAATGAGGTTTACCACTGGCTATAGTGCTCAATGATCTGAATACAGAGTACAGCCCCTTTATGATAAAACTGCAATTTCGGAGGCTATTTTACAGTTTGTGATGCTATAGTGACATCCTGTTGAAGTTAATTGCTTTTGCTTGTATGTGCTACACCCATTTACACATTAATAATAGTGAAGTCTTTTTTTGGCTAAAACATTTTATCAAACTGTAATGGTGCAACCTGCTTTAATAAATCGGTGGTAGTCTCTAAGAACTTAGGAAGGACTTTACAAAGACACTCAATTATGGAGTCATGAACAGCGGGTGGATTGTGAGCAGAGGTGCCAAGTAACAAAGTACAAATACTTAAGTAGAAATTTTGGGTATCTATAATTTACTGGAGTAATTATTTTACAGCAGACTTTTTACTTCTACTCCCTACATTTTCACACAATTATCTGTACTTTCTACTTCTTACATTTTAAAAATAGCCTCGTTACTCCTATTTCAGTTCGGGTAGTTTTCATTCCGGCTTGTCATCGTTAAAAAAAAACCAACAACAACAAAAAAAACTATCCAGATAAATCGCGCCATCCGGACGGAGTGAATTTGATTGTGGTTGGATGAGAAGTATAAACATATACCATTCTGACACCCTATTGGTTTATCGCACCTGCACCAAGCACCAGCGAGGACATTGGTAGCCAGGAAGACCAGCCAACCCTTCTACATCCCTGGCCGTACCTGGAAGAATTTTCTCCTCCCAGCTCCTTTTGAATGCGCTGCAAGCTCTGCGCACCCAAGTACCACGAGTTAATTACAATACTTATAGGCAACTATTCCTCATATCTTCCGCTCCATGAAACATGTTAATGGTTCTTTAATGTATTTGCGTTGTACTAAAATGCGTTCATTTTCAATGGGCATAAATGCGGCTGAAACAGGTGCATTGCAAATTTTACAACAATAACATGTTAATATAACATTATAGTCATTATGGCCTTTAGAAAACCTTTTTTTTGTGAAGGTGGGGTAGTGCACTGTGTTTTGTTTTTTTTGTGGCAGTGGCGTAGTTTCCTGTGGGGCGTGGCCTAAGCTTTTGTCCTTAATGGCATTTTTTCCCACATTACTTTTACTTTTATACTTTAAGTAGTTTTGAAACCAGTACTTTTACGCTTTTACTTGAGTAAAAAGCTTGAGTTGATACTTCAACTTCTACAGAAGTCTTTTTAAACCCTAGTATCTATACTTCTACTTGAGTAATGAATGTGAATACTTTTGACACCTCTGATTGTGAGGAATGCTGGCTGTAATTTGACATTGGTGATAAAAGTAAATTTGGAGGAAAAAACAATGGAAGTTGCTGATGCATAATCTGATCAGTTATTATAGGAGCAAACAACTATTTGCTATGTAAAGATATGGTGCATATACCACTACATTAGTAATGGCGTCCTGAGCAGAGAATGAAGTCACACTCCCTCTGTGTTTGTTGAATTGTAAAGGTCCTATGACACGGTGCTCTTTGGATGCTTTTATGGGCCTTAGTGGTCCCCTAATACTGTATCTGAAGTCTCTTTTATATAGACCTTAGTGGTCTCCTAATACTGTATCTAAAGTCTCTTTTATATAGACCTTAGTGGTCCCCTAATACTGTATCTGAAGTCTCTTTTATATAGGCCTTAGTGGTCCCCTAATACTGTATCTGAAGTCTCTTTTATATAGACCTTAGTGGTCCCCTAATACTGTATCTGAAGTCTCTTTTATATAGGCCTTAATGGTCCCCTAATACTGTATCTGAAGTATCTTTTATACAGACCTTAGTGGTCCCCTAATACTGTATCTGAAGTCTTTTTCCCAAAATTCAGCCTTGGTGCAGAATTACAGCCACTAGAGCCAGTCCCACAATGAGCTTTCCTTAGGACATGCCATTTCTGTGTCTGTAGCTTTAAATGCTATTGAGGAGGAGAGAGGGGGGGCAAGTTGGAGGGCTGGGGTGTGGCCTTTACCAACTGCCAATCTCTGGACGGGCTAAGCAGAGAAAGGGAAGGTAACCTTTCCCCTTATGACGACAAACAGTATAGAGAAGATTCCAGATCGGCCCATCTGAGCTTTCATTTTCTCAAAGGCAGAGCAGGATAGCCAGGGCTCGGTTTACACCTATCACCATTTCTAGCCACTGGGGGACCATAGGCAGGCTGGGGGAACTCATATTAATGTTAAAAAACCTCATAAAGTGAAATTTTCATGCCATGGGACCTTTAAACTTCTCTGTTCTTTTCTTTTGATGGCACATGCATGTGGCCGTGAACAAACTTAGGTATTTTCACATATTGGGGAATGGTCTGTGAGTGTCGTGTGGAGGCAATCCCAGCCCGCTGTTTTTTTTTTGTTTGTTTTTTTAGTACAGCCCCTTTAAGGTTTGTTGTGTTATTTTTGTAACATGTAATTGTAAAATCTTTTGTGTGCAGAATGACACATTTACAAACTGGATTCTGCAAACCGATATCAATGAGTGTGAGGATTTTGACGATAAACACTACTATGTGTGTTTAATACGCACATACTGTAACATAAAAGACTATTAACACTTTTATGATCTCATAGTAGGCCTTCATGTGGAGATATTTTACGTCATCAAATCAAATCAGTGAATAGTATTACAACATTATTAATTGAGCAATGATAACATGGGTTCAGCACAAATGAGAACTTACGTTCTAATTAAAAAGCTTCAGGTCTCAAAACACACACACACACACACACACACACACACACACACACACACACACAGCC